>NC_056524.1:267858816-267911731 GCF_019175285.1 Sceloporus undulatus
GAATTTATTTATATGCTGCCCAATCATTGGGAATCCAGGCAGCTTACAACAGAGGGGATATGTAGAATGATACATATTTTACACTGAATAATATGCAGTTTGATACCACTTTAATTGCCATGGCTCTGTCATACAAAATCCTGGAATTTGTACTTTGGTAAGGCACCAGCACTCTTTGGTAGAGAAGGTTAAGGACCTTGTTGTTGTTGTTGTTGTTGTTGTTGTTGTGTGCCTTCAAGTTGTTCCCAATTTATAGCAACCCTAGGGCCAACCTATCATGGGTTTTTTGGCAAGATTTATTAAGAGGAGGCTTGCCATTGCCTTCCGCTGAGGCCGAGAGCATGGCCAACTGGGAATTGAATCCTGGTCTCCAGAGTCATAGTCCAGCACTCAGACCACTACACCAAACTACAAATCCCAGGATTCCACATGATACTTAAAGTAGCCTCAAACTTCATGCTTTCTACAGCATAGATGCACCCCAAGTAAAAGGAACAGTGAATGTCCTTCTTTGTTCCAATGTGCCCAAGGGTAAGATCCTTGCGAGAAAATGTCTCTCTGAATTGCTACCATATTGGATAATTACTGGCCAGTCTCCATTATTCCATTTTTGTGCAAGGTCCTGGAATGGGTGGTGGACTGCTAGCTCCAAAGATGCCTGGAGGAAAGGGATTATCTAGATCCATTTCAAACTGGCTTCAAGACCAGCTAGGGGACAGAGATGACCTTGGGTTACCTTGGTGGGTACCCTATGCTGGGAAGTTGATAGGAGCAGTGTGTTCCTGTTGGTTCAGCATGGCATTCTTCAGAATTATCTTGCAGGGATGGGATTTAGAGACCTTATTTTATGATGGCCCCCTTCTTTCCTGAAAGGTGGTGTTGATGGAATCCTATTTGACTACTGAAAGTTGTGCTTTGGGATTCCTATTTGACTTCTTGGCCAATGGCCTATGTAGATGCTCAGGGTTCTGTTTTGTACCCATACAATTTATTGCATCTGTGAACTTGTTGGGAAAGATTATACCATATTTTTGGGTCACCAGGATGCTAATAACACCCAGCTCCATTTCTGCCTTCCACTTAAAGTTTGTTGTATGCCTTCAAGTCATTTCTGACTTATGGTGATCCTATCACAGACTTTTATTGGCAAATAGTTTTTTGTGGGTTTTTCAGGCTATGTGGCCATGTTCTAGAAGAGTTTCTTCCTGACGTTTCGCCAGCATCTAGAAGATGCCAGCCACAGATGTTGGTGAAACGTCAGGAATAAACTCTTCTAGAACATGGCCACATAGCCCGAAAAACCCACAAAAAACTATGGATGCCAGCTTTGAAAGCCTTCGACTTCACATTTTCTTGGCAAGTTTCTTCAGAGGAGGTTTGCCATTGCCATCCTCTGAGGCTTAGGAAGTGTGACTTGCTCTCTCTCACCCACTGAGTTTTATGGCCAAGCAGGGGTTTGAACCCTGGTATGCAGAGTCATTGTTTAACACTCAAACCAGCAAGCATAGTGTAATGGTTTGGGTGCTGTCTCTATGATTCTAGAGTTGTTGTTGTTGTTCTGTACCTTCAAGTTGTTTCCAGTTTATGGTGACCCCGATCATGGAGTTTTCGTAACACATTTTTTCAGAGGGGGTTTAACATTGCCATAATCATCATCATCATCATCATCATCATCTATATCCCACCTCTCTACAAATGCAATCAGGGTGGCTTACAAGGTTAAAATATCCTCTGAGGCTGAGAGAGTATGACTTGCCCAAGATCACCCATTGGCTTTACATGGCTGAGCTGAGATTCGAACCCTGGTCTCCAGAGTCATAGTCCAATGCTCAAACCACTGCACTACATTGGCTCATGTTTCTAGAGACCAGGGTTTAAATCCCTGCTCGGTTATGAAAACCCACTGGGTGACTTTAGGCAAGTTTTACTATCTCAGTCTCACAGGAAGGCAACGGCAAACACCAACTGAACAAATCTTGCCAAGGAAACCCTGTGACAATGTCGTCTTAGGGTTGCCATAAATTGGAAATAACATGGAAATAGCACACAACAAGAACAACAAGCCAGTACAGACTGGGTTTTTCATCTAGTGTCAATGAGCAAAAAAAAAAAAAGGGCTGTCTTCTTAGCTTCGAACCCTCCCTAGTCTGAGATACTGGAGAATTTCTGCCCGTCAGACAATTATCATACAGCTGCTTTTAATAGACGTTTCTTCCTGGAATAGATATCAAACCTTGTAGTGTGCCAGACTGCAAAATCCAGGCAAGGGGGTGGGGGGGGGGGAGAGATGAATTAAATGTGAAGCTTATAAAAAGATGTAGTCTTTCCCTGAAGTGACTCGGTAAGAACCACGTCATGTCCGAATGATGGAATGACTTTATCCAAGACAATAAACAGCACGGGCCCCACACTAAAACATATATAGACCAACCATTGTGTTCTCCTTCACGGGACATTAATAGCTGATGAGAAATGCTGGAAAATCCCTGACATCAAATTGCAAATACAAGGAGAGGTTGAAGGCCTAACAACAACAACAACAACAACAAGGCTATTAACTTTATACTCCACCCTTTTTGCAATGTTAAGCATACAGTCAAAAAGGTTTGAAGGTTGCTCTGGGTACTATTCTCTGGAGCAACAGAAAACATGCTTGATGTATCCTCAATATGACATCCCCCCTAATATTTAAACAGGGCTATCATATCACCTCTTAACCTTCTCTTCTTCAGGTTAAACATACCCAGCTCCCTGAGTCTTTCCTCATAGGGCTTCATGGTTTCCAGACCCTTCACCATTCTGGGTGCCCTCCTCTGGGGAAGATCCAGCTTGTCCACATCCTTCTTGAATTGTGCTACCCAGAACTGAATAAAATATTCCAGGTGAGGGGTAACCAAAGCAGATTAGACTGATACTATTTCTTCCCTGATAAGCGGTATAGTGATGTACTTGCTATTACTATTGTTATTGCTATTGCTATTGCTATATTGGGGCGAATGGCAGCAACCACCCCACTTGGTGCTCACTCTCCTCTGAGCTGTCACCCAGTGTTTTTTCTCACCCCAAGCACCCCCTAGTGATGCCTTTGGGTGGAATTGGGGATGGAGCCTAATCCCCATCTTCATCTAAACTGAATTATAGAACAATAGAATCATAGAGTTGGAAGAGCCATCCAGTCCAACCCCATTCTGCCATGCAGGAACTCACAATCAAAGCATCCCCAGCTGATGGCCATCCAGCTTTAAGATCTCCAGAGTAGGAGACTCCACTACACTCCAAGGGAATGTGTTCCACTGTCAAACAGCTGTTACTATCAAGAAGTTGAGGTGGAATTTCTGTTCCTGGAGCTTGCATCCATTATTCCGTGTTCTAGTCTCTGGAGCAGAAGAAAACAAGCTTGCTCCATCCTCAATGTGACACCCCTTCAAGTACTTAAACAGGGCTATGATATCACCTCTTAACCATCTCTTTCCCAGGATAAAAATACCGAACTCCCTAAGTCGTTCCTCATAGGGCATGGTTTCCAGACCTTTCACCATTTTAGTCGCCCTCCTTTGGGCACGCTCCAGTTTCTCAATGTCCTTTTTGAATTGTGGTGCCCAGAACTGTACACAATACTCCAGGTGGGGCCTGACCAGAGCAGAATAGAGTGGCACTATTACTTCCCTTGATTTAGACACTATACTTCTATTGATGCAGCCCAAAATAGCATTGGCCTTTTTTGGTAGTTCATCACACTGTTGACTCATGTTCAATTTCTGGTCTACTTGGACTCCTAGGTCCCTTTCATATGTACTGTTGTGAAGCCAAGTGTTTTCCATCCTATATCTGTGCATTTCATTTTTTCTACCTAAGTGTAGTATCCTACATTTCTCCCTGTTGAATTTCATTTTGTTGCTTTTGGCCCATTTACTAATCTATCTTAATCTTAATCTGTTAAGGTCATTTTGAATTTTTATGCTGTCCTCTGGGGTATTAGCCTTTCCTCCTAATTTGGGGTCTTCTGCAAATTTCGTTAGTATACTCTCTGTTCCTTCATCTTCCAAGTCATTTCTGTTTCTTTTCAATGTTTTCATATATAATTGGTAAAATAAAGTTATCCCATCTCCAAATGCTCTGATGAAACAGGGCTCAGGAACAGCTGAAATTAGTTGAGAAGGGGATTTTGAGGGAGAGAGGTGGGGGAACATGGATACCATTTCAATACACTATTTTATTGGTTTGGGAAGAGCCAGGAACAAAAACTCTACAATAGTTATTAGAGGTTTTATGGATGTTAGATGGATGGGTGGTTTTGATGGGAGCTAAACTCTCTTGTTCTTTCTTTTTTCTTTCAAAGAAAAGATCATTTTGGTCTGGCACTCAACCTCAGCAACCCTAGAAATAACAAAGCCCCAAACATAAGCAAATAGAAACACTTGAAGCAATCACCTAGTTTAGCTGAGCTGCTGAGGCTGGATTCTGCTGGCTCCCATAAATTGCTTGAAATTGAGTTGAGCCACAAGTTTTGGGTCATCCCAAGAAGAGTATTCTGGATGGTTCTTTTAATACCAGATGCTTCAAAGGTGTGCATTCAAAGGGTATGATGATGAGTGTCTTCATAGATTTTCCAATGATTTTTCACGCTTTGGGACATCTTTTGCAAGCAACAACAACAGCAACTACAACTCAACAGCTGAAATTCAGTATTGCAGTTATGGATTTGTAAACTAGAGTTATAAATCCATAACTGATTGATATTCACAAACTGTTGTTGTTGTTGCTATTTAATTAATTTCTATCTCACCTTTTCCCCAGATTGGGACTAAAAGCGATTTACAGTTGGCCTTCAGTATCTGCAGGGGATCTGTGCCAGAACTCCCACCATGGATACCAAAATCCAAGCATGCTCAAATTTCATCATCCCCAATGGTGGCACCAATGGGAACAATGGAGCTTTCATTGGGGACAATGGGATTTCAAGAGATTGAGAGGCCATTCAGACTACCTTTTGTACCAAATTATAACCTGGATTAAAAGTTGGAAGTTCCCATTGGCACCAGTTTAAACACATCAGAATTAGGGTCTTTCACACCCAATCCAGGACAAATCCCCCTTAGAGCGGTTTTTCCAAAAGTGGATTTTCCCCTCGTATCTTTTAGGAAAACCCGTTTCTTCCCTGCTGCCGGCAAATGTGAACTTGGTCCCGGTCATGATCTGGTCAAGTTCAAGGGAGGGATTTAGGTCAGAGGGAGGGCAGAGGGGAATATATCTCCCTCTCTCAGGCAGCTCTCTCTCTCTCTCTCTCTTTTGTAATGTTATTTTTGACAGATTATGCGAATGCTTGTGCTACAGGTTGATACATATTGATAGAATGCGTCTGCTTGAGCTACATTTCCTTTTCATTTGTTTGCTGCCGGCATGGAAGGTCACTCTGCAAGGGACATTTTTTAAAATTATTTTGTGTGTGTGTGTGTGTGACAGAATATGCAAATGTTGTTTTTATTGTTGTATATTGTACTTACTTTGTTGTTACCCGCCTTGATCCTCAATTAGGAGAGGCGGGATATAAATAAATAAATTATTATTATTATTATTATTATTATTATTATTATTATTATTATTGTGTTTCCTTTTAAATTTGGCAAATTGATACAATGTGTGAATGCTTTTGCTACATATGTGTATGTAAGGCATTCTGGGATGGCAATCGGAGGGAAAGCAAAGAAAGAGGATGCGGAGATGGCATTCTGAGGTGAGGTATTATTATTATTGTTATTGTTATTGTTATTGTTATGGGAAGAGGCTGGCATGGGGGGGGAGGCAAGGGCTTCGGAGGTGGTGTTGGGCTTGAAGAGAAGAGAAGAGAAGGGAAGAGGTTCCAAAGAGAAGGAAATGCTGGGCTGGAAGCAAAGGGGAAGTTAGAGGCTGGCATTTAGAGGGAAGGCTGTGGAAGCCCATGACTTTGGGGGAGTCACACTCTCTCAGCCTCAGGGGAAAAGCAATGGCAAATCTCCTCGGAACCAGTCTTGCCAAGAAAACCCCAGGATGGGGTCATTTTAGGGTTGCCATAATCTGCAATGACCCAAATACACAACACACACACACACACACCTGGAGATTTTTAAATTTGACAAGTTGACAAAATATGTGCACACTGCCGCCAGTTGTTTTTAAAAGGAGGGGGAAAGCACCCATTCGGTTGGCCAATGGCTGTAGGATACGTCACCTTTGACGAAACTGGAAGTGAATTTGATTGACAACAAAGGAGGCTCCATTTTAAAGTGGTACTGCAAATGTGAACTTCAGAGGGGCAAACTGCATTGATCAAGGTAAAGGGTAGTCAGAACTTCTACCTGTGGAGATTCACTATGGGGGCAACCGGATCTTCCCAGTTCTATCCAGCGCAAATGGGCTAGTGAGAATGGGGTGTAAGAATCCTTTCCTTCCAGGGCAGACCACTGATTCCCCTCTTCCCCACTTGGCTTCTGCTCCCCTGGGCTGTGCACAGTGTTGGACAAAGTCATAGCGCACTGAAAATAGCTGCAATCAAGCTTGTAGCATTTGTAGAATTGTCTTTGGAGATTAGAACATGGGGGTTATCCCATCCTTGTCCTGTCCTTCCCGTGCAATTGTGGAAAGAACTTTCAGATGACATTGCACAGAGGTGGGATAGAAACACATTTATTATTATTATTATTATTATTATTATTACTAAGTAAAACTGAGCCTCAGAATTCTTCTTCTCTATATTAAAAAAAAGGTTGTTAACTGCCTTTAACCAGGTCCTTGCAAAACTCTGTTGGGCTTCTTTAGAGTAGGATTAGAAAGAATATCCACCATTATTCAGTTCTGGCCAAAAGTAGTGTTTCCCAACATGGGGAAGAATAACGTCAGCAAGAGTTTTCTGCAGTTTTCTCCCAATATTTGAAGATTCCAATCCATGTGGGATGCAATGAATTCCATGTGGTTTTGTGATGGGAAAAGCCCCCATGTTTCTGGGTTGGATTTCTCTTGGTGTTTTTTCATGCACAAATAAAATTCCCTTATGCCTACAGTTATACTTTCCAGACAGTTGAATAATATCTGTATTCAGTTCACATTTGTTTAAGCAAAGTTCCACAAAGATAAGGGGATTGCTTATGTATCTGTGCATTTTTGGATGGTGCATAGGGACTCATCAGCAGTTTAATGTCCCATTTAATTTACTGGGATTGTAGAAAACAGCCACTGCACAATCCCTATTGCATTATGGGGCAATCAACAGACACCTTCATAGATACATAGCTGGTTGTACAGAGGTGGCATCAGCAGAAGAATATTCAACACAACCACCACACAATGACATGAGGATATATTTATGCTGAATATGCATGATGCTCTATCACAGCCATATATCTGCACACACAAAAACATCGCTTTTTTATGCAGAAAAACTATGGCTTCAGTTCAGAGTAGCATAACATCAATGTGAAACATAAAGACCCTTGTCCCCATAGCAAGATGTGAAATGATTACAGCAGCGCTGAAACTCAGCACAGATGTGTCAGAACTCCCCTGCATTCATATATTCATTTGTCATTTATATATTCATTTGGGGGTTCTGTCAGAGGGATTATTAGTTAGGGTTTGTTTAGATATTATTTGATTAAGGTCATAATGGGTTTGATATATATTGGTTAGTTAGAATGTACTAGAAGGTGATAGATAGATGGCTAGCTTCTGTGCTTGCTTATTAGGATTGGAATGTTACAATGTTAGGGAGTTACCCAGCCAGGCAGAGACTGCTCTTGTGTTGGGAGGGGTGAGTTACACATTAAGAGTTAATGCTACTACTTATAGGTTGTTATAGTAATATGTTCCTGATGTTAATATATGTTGTTGTTATGCTTTATATGCTGCCATGTATGTTGGGTTGTGGGATGATGGGATATATAATCATTCTTACATATACTCATAGGTTGTTAAGGTTTTATATTACTTAGTTTAGTAGAGAGGGATGTCTGGGCTTCAAGGCCACAGGTGCAAGCAGGAGATAACACTTGGTGAGAACTTAATTGTTTTGGGAACAGGCTGGAGAGGCCGGATGAGAGGACACTACGTCATCTGGGTGGAGATTCCTCACTGCGCGGGAAAGACTGATCCAATTAATTAACTTTATTGCTTTATGGGGGTGGGTCTGCTCGTGGGACTATATAACCCATCTGTAACTGTGTATCTTCATTCCTGACAAAGAAGTCACTTCTGTTGCCTATACCTTTACCTTTCAATAAAGCTGTTACTCTTTAGAAGCACAGCCTCTTGTTGTTTGGGGGTGGCAATTGGGAGCCTGACAAAATGCTATAATTTTGCATCTGGCTATGAAGACATAGTCAGATTCTGCCACAATCCTGCCTGCTGGCCACAAAGCATAGAATGGCCATTCAGGGGGGCTGCAGAAGCTTTTCAATAAATTTGGGGATGGGGGCCCTGAAGAGGGAGGAAGGGGATGCCAAAAAAGAAAATCCGTTTGTGCAAGAAATGTTTGTGCATGTTTGTGATGTCCCCAACAGGATGCCAGCCTATGTGTCTTTCATGAGACCCCTCAGCGGCCCAAGCAGACTAAACTCTTGGGGTTCACCAGCCATTAATCTGACCCATCACAGCAGAGAGATTTGTTTTCCAGCCGTCCTAGACTTATATCATCAGATTTGCTCACATGAGCGCCCTCCAGACTCTCCCCACTCCCCTAATGATATCGGTTCAAATAGCTACAAATAGCTCAGTTTTAAAACCCCTGATTATCATTGTGGTGGGGGACTCAGAACCACTGCAGATCCAGGGATGGCTGGTGGCCAGAGGCAATTTTGGGTCCTCCTTGATTTGCCAGCTGGACGGCCAAGGTTCAGAACTCCTCCTTGATTTCCCTCTTCCCTGCTTGGCTCCTGCACAGTGTTGGACAAAGTCACAGCGCACTGAAAATAGCTGCAGTCAAACTTGTAGCATTTGTAGAATTGTCTTTGGAGATTATCACATGGGAGTTGTGCACAATCGCAGGAAGGACTTTCAGATGACATTGCACAGATACCATCATTAACTCATTTGGGAAGAGTGAATGACAGTAATTATGCAAACGACTTTCAGATGACGTTGCGCAGATCCTGCCATTAACCCATCCAGGAAGAATGAATGACAGTAATTGTGCAAAAGACTTTCAGATGACTTTGCTTAAATCCCATCATTAACCAGCCATTAACCCATAATTAAAGCAACACTGGCCATCATTTTGCATTAACGGAAGTTTGAGTTATTGCAATGCTGCGTTAATGATGGGTTAATGGAGGGATCAGCACTACAATTTGAAAGCCTTTCGTGCTATTGCTATCATGGACAGGTTAATGATGGGATAAGGATATGGAGCGATATCTCCATATCCTTAACCTCCAAAGAAGAAAACCACACCAAACTCTGAGGCAGCGTATTCCTCTTTGGACAGCTGTTACTATCAGGAAGTTCCTCCTCATGTTGAGGTGGAATCTCTTTCCCTCTAGCTTGCATCCATCACTCTGGGTCCTATCCTCTGGAGCAGCAGAAAACATGCTGGCTCCATCCTCAATATGAAGAGATACTCATTCTACGTACTGATTCTACAGACTAACACTGTTATATCTCGGAGGGTGATAGAGTCTTCTTCCTTGGAGGTCTTTAAACAGAGGCTGGATGGCCATCTGTCAGGGATGCTTTGATTGGCTTTCCTGCATTGCAGGGAGTTGGCTGATGGCCCTAGTGGTCTCTTCCAACTCTACGATTCTATGATTCTATGATTCTATCTTTGAATTCCATCCTCAATATGACACCCCTTCAAATACTTAAACATGGCTATCATATCACCCCTTTGCCTTCTCTTCTCCAGACTAAACATACCCAGCTCTCTAAGGCCCGGTACAGACCAGCCTGACCGCGGACTAGGGTTGCATGAGGGCTGATTGTTTACATGCATCAGCAACCCTGCTGTGCACCCCAGGCTCCATCTTGGTGCTCGTCTGTACAGATGGTGCATGCCACGATGACATCCCTCATACGCAGCGTGCAAACAGTGCTGTGCAAGACAAGCGTCATAAGGCTGTACTGTGGCTGTTATAGCGTCTGCTCTAGGGTGCAAATAGGAGCCGTGTTTCACGGCTCCTCTTTGCACCGGGTTGGGGTCATGGCATGCAGCTGAATGGGCTCTCCTCATAGGGCTTGGGGGTTTCCAGACCCTTCACCATTTTGGTCACCCTCCTCTGCACACACACCAACTTGTCAATATCCCCTTTGAATTGCCGTGTCCAGAACTGGACACAATATTCTAGGTGAGGCCTATTAAAGCATTAGAATCTAATTGGCCTTTTTAGCTGCCACATCACACTGTTGATTCATGTTCAACCTGTGATCTACTAGGATTCCTAAATCCCTTTCACATGTACTGTAGTTAGGCCAGGTGTCCCCCATCCTATATCTATGCATTTCATTTTTCTCTCTCTAAGTGCAGTACCTTATAATTTGCCCTAGAATCATAGAGTTGGAAGAGACCACAAGGGCCATCCAGTCCAACTCCTTGCCGTGCAGGAACTCTCAGTCAAAGCATCCCCGACAAATGACCATCAAGCCTCTGTTTAAAGACCTCCAAGGTAAGCGACTCCACTACACTCCGAGGGAGTTTGTCCCATTGTCGAACAGCCCTTACTCTCAGGAAATGTTGAGCTGGAATCTCTTTTCCTGTAGCTTGCATCCATTGCTCCGGGTCCTGTTCTCTGGAGCAACAGAAAAAAAGCTTGCTCCCTCCTCAATATGGCATCCCTTCAAATATTTAAACAGGGCTAACATATCACCTCTTAGCCTTCTCTTCTCCAGGCTAAACATACCCAGCTCCCTTAGTCTTTCCTCATAGGGCATGGTTTCCAGACCCTTCACCATTTTAGTAGCCCTCCTTTGGACGTACAGTGGTACCTCGGGATACGAAATACCCAGGTTACAAATTTTTCGGGATACGAAAAAATCCCATAGGGATTTATTGTTTCGGGTTACGAAAGTTTTTTCGGGTTACGAAAAAACTCCGGCGCTATTTTAAATGGAGCTGCGGCAGAGCCGCGGCTTTTTCCCCATTAGCGCCTATGGGTTTTCGGCTTACGAAGGCTTTTCGGGTTACGAAAGCGGCCGCGGAACGAATTATTTTCGTAACCCGAGGCACCACTGTACTCCAATTTCTCAATGTCCTTTTTGAATTGTGGTGGCCAGAATATTCCAGGTGGGGTCCGACCAAAGCAGAATAGAGTGGCACTATTACTTCCCTTGATCTAAACACTATACCTTTATTGATGCAACTTAAAATTGCATTGGCCTTTTTAGCTGTCGTATCGCACTGTTGACTCATGTTCAACTTGTGGTCTACTTGGACTCCTAGATCCCTTTCACATGTAGTTTCAGTCAGGCAGGTGTCTCCCATCCTATAACCTGTGCATTTCATTTTTCTGCCCTAAGTGCAGTACCTTACATTTCTCTGTGTTGAATTTCATTTTGTTAGCTATGGCCCAGTTTTCTAGTCTCTTCAGGTCATTTTGAATCTTGATCCTGTCCTCTAGGGTATTAGCTGTTCCCCCTAATTTGGTGTCATCTGCAAATTTGATAAGTATGCCCCCAATTTTATCCTCCAAGTCATTGATAAAAATGTTGAATAGCCTGGGGGCAGAATCCTGTGGCACCCCACTGGTCATTTCTCTTCTGGATGAAAAGGAGCCATTGCTGAGCACACTTTGGGTTTGGCCAATCAACCAATTACAAATCTACCTAAAAGTTGCATTGTCTACTCTACATTTCACTAGCTTGTTTGCATGAATATCACGGAGGACCTTGTCAAAGGCCTTACTGAAATCAAGGCATGCTATATCAACAGCATTCCCTTCATCTACCAAGCTGGTAAATTACAAAAAGTCCAACCAGGATGTAACCAAGGCACGTATCACCAAGGCCAGATCTGGCATCTCAAGGAATAGTCACAGTTGACACAAAAGCTTTAAATGTGCAAACACACTCTGCAGAAACATGGGCTCCAGGTTCAAACTTGAGTCCAGGAGTACCCCCAAACTGTGCTTTTAGGGGAGGCATAACTCCACTGAAGACACCCCCCCCCCCCCTTCCCTGATCTGCCTTCTGACTGACCAGGAGCACCTCTGTCTTGTCTGGATTAAGTTTCAATTTGTTTGCCCTCATCCAGTCCATTACTGATGACAGACAATGGTTTAGGATCAGGACAGCCACCTTGGTTGGGGTCGAAAGGAGTGGTAGAGTTAAGTGTCATCTGCAAATTGATGGCACTGCACCCTAAAACTCTGGATGGCCTCTCTCAGCGGTTTCATGTATATGTTGAATAGCTTAGGGAACAAAAAGGATCCCAGAGGTTGCACATTAATTAATTTGAACATGAGCTGAAACATGGCAAAAGGTTCCAAAATCATCCACCTTTCATGGTTGCTTAGCTGCTTTGTTGGTGAGTTTAGAAATCAAGATATCTCCCTTAAGTTTTGCCTGGGGAATGTGTCCAGCCCTGCCAGGGGTTTCTTTGGCTGCACTCAGAGAAGCACAAGCTGCTGGCTCTCCGCTTGAGATCATGGTGTTTTTCACTTGTCCCTCACACACTGTTTTTATTGAGAATGCAGTCTTGGTTTTGGCATCGGGAAGGCCATATTATATAACCCTGGGCTGTGCTGTGGAGAGAAAGATTGCTACTTTAACTGATGTTTGTCTTTTGCGGTGTCCCTTTGTTTGAGTTTTCACTGTACTTTTATCTCAGTCAGGATCCAAGTCTTAGATCTATCCAAAGATCAAGGGGCCATGGACTTAGCAACGGCAGTCAGACTAGATCATTCTCCAGGGAGAGGCCAGTGCTGTATTAGATGGTCATTAAATGCCACTTCTGTGCATGGTTTGAAGAGGGCCACACCAGGGCTTGGTAACTAACCTGATCGATTTCAGCAAAATCTTTTGTGAACTCCAACTTTCCTCTGTAGATGCATGGAGTTCAGCTTGGGAGACAGATGAATAGGGAGGAATCCACTGGGTGGTTTAAATAGTTCTGGGTGATCAGATGTCCTCCTTTTCCAGGACATGTTCAACATATCTACCTTCTGTCAAGAAGGAATTCCAAAATGTCCATTTTGAGCGTGACTAAGAAGCCCATGTTTTCTGTTCTCCTTCCAGAAATGTGTCTACTTGGCAGCCTGTTTGCTGCAAATAGAGGGGACAGGATGGATGCTTCTAAAACCCTTTTTCCCTAGAAGCAGCACAGAGATGTAGCCAGGGGGGGTATCTGGGGGTCCAGACCCCCCTTCCATTAGAAAAATGAATGGTATGTGCTGCTGCACCGCCGCACTCAAGCCCCATTATAATGGTGGCACTTAGTCTGGACCCCCCCCCTTCCTAAAATCCTAGCTACGTCCCTGAGCAGCAGCAGACAAGACTCATACCCAAAGCTTGGGGCAATGGGATGCTTTAGGACACAATGCAATTATGAGAGTGTTTTTTCCTTAACTTCAGCAAACTGGAGAAATAAAAGGAATAATTTAAATGTAGATTCATCAAGGGTTCTTGCCAGTAAACTACAATTTTAAGCCATTGTCCTTCTAAGAGTTCTATAAGTATCTTGCAAGCCAACAGTCCATTTTATTGAAGGTAAGTTCATCCCCGAAATACAGTTGAGTATATAATAATATACATTATATCTAATGTATATGTATTGCAGGTACATCTAGGTAGGGTTGCCATAAGTCAAGACCTCCAAACCGGGACAAATGTAGGACAAAAATTTCAAATGTAGGGCACAACTTTTTTAAAATGGAGGACACGCAAAAAAAATTGATGATTTAAAAAAATATATTAATATAAATGCCTGTTTCTTAGGCATTATCAAAATGGAGGACATTTTGGCATTATTTCTAGACAGATGGCAGAAATGGACTTCAGTTTTTGGCCAAACACCCCCAACCTGCATTCCAAAACACACACAACAGCACATTTGTGCATTTCACATGGCTTTCTTAACATGGCCTCTTGCATATTTCAGAGGCTTATTCCATAGCCAAACCCCTTGGGTTTAACACTTAGCATGGTTTAACATGGCTATGCATATTGAACATGTCAAGGTGGTTTCACCGTTCTTGCACCAAGTGTACTTCTCAGAAGTGTGTGTCAAGGGACTTTGGTTTTTCTTCACTGCGCATGAGTTTGTAAAAATCATAGCAATTTACATTGACCATGCCTCAGAACCAAAAATGCACAGAAAAGGCACTTTGGAAAGTCACACTCTCTCGGCTTCTGAAACAGTGCCTGCAAGTCTCTCAAGCTGAGTCACATCATCATCATCATCATCATCATCATCATCATCATCATCATCATCACCACCACCACACTATTACTGTCAAAACAAGGGAGACTTGTTAGCATTAAAAGCACCCCCCCCAAAAAAAAAACCCACCTTGAAGCCTCTGGCCACTCACTCACCACCTCCCCCTCCTCCTTTTCCTCCTCCACCTCCACCTCCCCCTCCTCCTTCTTCTCCTCCCCCTCCTCCTTTTCTTTCTTTTCCTCCTCCTCCTCCTCCTTCTCCCCCTCCTCAATTCGCCATGCAGAGGGGGCAGAGGACGAGGAGGTGGGTGGCGTGGGCGTGCGGGGAGGCAGGGGAAGGTGGCGCGCTCGCGCGCAGGAGGCACTGGCTCCGTCCACCTTCGCCTCCTCCATGTGGCTGCACGGCCTAGAGAAGAGGGGGCAGAGGAGGTGAGTGGCGTGCCCCCGCGGGGATGCAAAGGTGAATGGAGGCAGCACTTCCTGCGTGCGGGCTCGCCACCCTCCCCGCCTCCCCACGAACCCGCCTCCTCTCCCCCTCCCCACATGGAGGAGGTGCTGCCTCCGTCCACATTCGCCTCCTCCACGCAGCCTGGGGGAGAAGGGGTGGAGGAGGAGGGTGGCGCAGGCGCACTGGGAGGGTGGCATGTGGGGAGGCGCCGCCTCCAGCTTCGCCTCCTGCGCCCCAGGCAGGCCTCGCTGGCGATGCCCTCCTCTTCCTCCCCACCTCCCCGAGGAGGAGGAGGAGGGCAGCGAGGCCCTGCAGGCCGCAGCAACCCGGCTGCAACCGGGGGGGGGTCCCGGTTTTTGGGCGGCACCCGTGGCAGGAGGGGCCCGGGCCCCCCAAAATAGGGAAATTCACGGTTGCAGCCAGGTTATGGCAACCCTACATCTAGGAGATCTCAGACTCTTAGTAGACCACAAGCTGAACATAGAATCATAGAATCGTAGAGTTGGAAAGGATCACAAGGGCCATCCAGTCCAACCCCATTCTGCCATGCAGGAAATCTCAATCAAAGCATACCCGACAGATGGCCACCCAGCCTCTGCTTAAAGACCTCCAAAGAAGGAGACTCCACCACACTCTGAGGAAGCGTGTTCCACTGTCGAACAGCCCTTACTGCCAGGAAGTTCCTCCTAATGTTGAGGTGGAATCTCTTTTCCTGTAGCTTCCATCCATCGTTCCAGGTCCTGTTCTCTGCTGCAGCCAAGACAGCCAATGCGATTCTTGGTTGCATCAACAGAAGTATAGTGTCTAGATCAAGGGAAGTGATAGTACCATTGTATTCTGCTTTGGTCGGGCCTCACCTGGAATACTTTGTCCAGTTCTGGGCACCACAATTCAAAAAGGATGTTCACAAATTGGAGCATGTTACTTGAAGGAACACCTCTCCCGACACAATCCACACTCTAAGAATATGAGGGAAGAATGTATTAGAACCCCATAAGTCCAGGCTAACAACAACTTCGCATAGATCATTTACGGCTGAAGCCCCTAAATTATGGAATAGCTTACCGGAAGAGATCCATCTTATTACCACCTTATATGGCTTTAAGAAGGCTTTTAAGATGGATCTCTTCCGGTGGGCTACCCACCTGACCTCTTATAGGAGATTTTAAGATAAAATGCTCTACTGTGGTTGTAACGATAAGTTTTTGGATGTTTCTGGTTGTTCAGATGATGTTTTAATTTAAAATTATATTGTTAGTGTTTTATTATCTATATTTTTATACTTGTATTTTACTATTTTATTGATTTAATCCCGCCTCGATCCACAGGGAGAGGCGGGAAATATAAATATAAATTATTATTAAAAAATTATCATTATATGTCCAAAGGAGGGTGACCAAAATGGTGAAGAGCCTGGAAACCATGCCCTATAAGGAACAACTTAGGGAACTGGGTATGTTTAGCCTGGGAAAGAGATGGTTAAGAAGTGGTATGATAGCCCTCTCTAAGTATTTGAAGGGGTGTCACATTGAGGAGGGAGCAAGCTTGTTTTCTGCTGCTCCAGAGACTAGAGCATGGAATAATGGATGCAAGCTACAGGAAAAGAGATTCCACCTCAACATTAGATGGAACTTCTTGACAGTAAGGACTGTTCAACAGTGGAACACACTCCCTCAGAGAGTGGTGTAGTCTCCTTCTTCGGAGTTCTTTAAGCAGAGGTGGGATGGCCATCTGCTGGGGAGCTGAGGGAGCTGTTGGGTATGTTTAGCCTGGAGAAGAAGAGGTTAAGGGGGCATATCTGAAGGGATGTCATAATGGAGATGGTGCAAGTTTGATTTCTGCTGTTCTAGAGATGAGGACATTGAGCAATGCATTCAAACTCCAGGAAAAGAGATCCCACCTGAACATTAGGAAGAACTTCCTGACAGTAAGAGCTGTTCAACAGTGGAACATGTTGCCTTGGAGGGTGATGGAGTCCCCTTCTTTGGAGAGTTATGAACAGTTGCTGGACAGCCATCAGTCGGGGGGTGGTTTGATTGTGAGTTTCTGCATGGCAGGGGATTGGACTGGATGGCCCTTAGGGGTACCTCTGCTCTCAACCTCAGGAACTCCCTTCCACATAAGACTAATTTCTCCCCTCCAACTGGAAGACCAAGACCTTTTTATTAAGGCAGGCCTTTGATTTTTAACTTGTTGTGACAGAAGGAGTTCCTTATGGGACGTGCTGTGTTTTTATCTTTTTTACTGTATTTTGAATGTGTTTCACACTGTTTCAACTTTTGAGTTTTTAAGAGAATTGCTGTTTAATTGCTTTTTAAAAAATTGTATCAATATTTTCTATTCTGCATTAATTCTTTTTAGCTATTCATTGTTTTAATTTGCTGCAAGCCATTTTAGATCCTGTGCTGTGAGAAATCTAGATAAAAATTAAATAGAATGAATAAATAAATTAGTACATACATGCATACATACTTACATGCCTCTAGTACTCCGGTAGGAGATGCTTATATCCTATAATTGTTAATCTCAATTAAAGTTGACACACTGAATCAATAGGCTTTACTTGGATTAATGGGTCTGCTCTAGAGGGGGCTAAACAATAAGATTCAGGTTGAATCATGGGCTGCGTTTCCACTATGATTTAAAGCAAATTGCTGATCAGGTCCCATTTGAAACCAGTTCCAATCCTACTATAATCAGTTTTAATCGCAATGAAGTGAAGCAAATGCAAAAAAACCCACTCTTTCCTGACACTAGTTCTTTGGTGATTCTTTTGAAAAGAATCAATTCCAAAGTGTGTTCAACAAGTGGGAACAATGGATCTGAGTCACATCATTCTGGAGGGGAGAGACTAATGGCAGAGGGGTGTTTACCATCCATCCTCAGTTTTTGGTAGATCCACCATTTCCCCCCATTCTCAGCACTTTCTTTGTGCTTCTGGTGTGACTTATGAACACATGATGCTTTTTTAAAAAATAAAATTGATAGAAGATTCAGTTCATTGGTTTTGCAACTACTTGCAATTACCTGGCCAATGTGACGGCAGCTCATAGTGAGGCAAGTAGTTGCAAAACCAATGAATTGAATCTTTTATAGTTCCTAAGCCAGGCTGCCCAGGCTGCTGCTTACGGCACTGATGATGCACAGATGATTGACATGCGTTTTGAAGTGGTACAAACTAGTGGGGACAACAATCATGTCAAAAAAGAAGTGATTACAAGGGGATACTGAAAGGATCCATTTTCATAGTGGGAATGACAAAGCTTTTGGAATCGATTTACCAACACGGAGTGAAGGCGAATTGCAAACCAGTTTAAAGGTAAGTGGGAATGAGCCCATGGTTTCCTGCAGAGAAAGCTCTTGCAAAGTATAGCAGCCAAAGCAAACAATCCTGGAGCCTGTATGTAAAACCACAATGTCCTCTATTGGCAGCCAGAGGAAGTGTAGCACAGACTGACCCCTAAGGGACATACATGTACCATAATATTAAAGGAGATCTGCCTGGATGCCCATCCCATCCCAATGGTTTGGTAAGAGTAGAAAACATGAACAGATTATAATTAACAGGCCCCAGTCAGGGACCTGTTGTCCATTACTAGGCAAACATTTCTATCCCACATATATGATAAGGTACCTATTTGTTCAGCGTCTATGCATAAAATATCATCAGAGGAGCAGGCCCTATTCAGATGGTGAAAATAATCCAGGATGATTCTGAGTTGACATGCATTCCAAATGCACTTGATTAAGTTTTAAAGGAGGCTGCCAAAAAACCCACTTGACCTGGGATAATTGATAACGGTGTTTTCCCCAACTTTTTAAAAAGACTCGCATTGTTGCCAGTGTGAATAACCAATGTGAATAGACCCAGGATAATTCAGGATTAAACTTTGCATGACTTCAATAATTTTGAATATATTCACATTGTCCATGTTTATTCGAGTGCAGACACATGTGAGCAACCAAACTCCTAGAGATGCACATAGATGCGGTTCCATACTGCAAATAGCATTAGACACTGATTGCATCTGCACTACAGAATTATTGCAGCTTGACACTACTTTAACTGTCATGATTCAATGCTATGTAATTCTGGGATTTGTAGTTTTGTGAGATATTTAGCCTTTTCTGACAGAAAGCTCTGGTGCCACAACTATAGATCCCAAGATGCCATAGGATGGAGCCATGATAGTTAAATCAGCATAAAACTGCATTAAATTCTGCAGTGTGGCAGCAGCTATTGAAAATCATTCATACTTTGGACTATCTGCTCTGTTTGTCTTCCCTTGGTCACTTTCTCTGCTCCATTTCTTTGGATGCTAAAGATTCTAAATGCATAAGTGAAGTTTGAACTTCCTAGTAGTGATTGAAATGAAGGAACTGAAGGAAAATTTCTTGTGGGAGACCAGAATTGTTATTTAAAAAGGTGATGCCCTAATTTAAGGGACCAGCAAGGTGACATAGTTGGAATATTGGACTGCAACTCGGGAGACCAGGATTCAAATCTACCTCTGCTCAGCCATGAAACCCACAGGGTGGCCTTGGGCAAGTCACACTCTCACAGCCTCACAGGGTGGCAATGGCAAACTGACTCTGAACAAATCTTGCCAAGAAAACCCCATGATAGGTTTGCCTTAGGGTCACCATAAGTCAGAACCAACTTGAAGGCACACAATAATGCCCTAATTTAGCCATCCACATAGATGCACATTGGACAGCCATAAGGTCCTCTATTGAACATTTTTTTCTTCATGATGCATAACACCTTCATTCAATTCAAAGTTATAGAATTAGAGGCATGCATGCAGGGCCATTGTGAATAAACATGCAATGCATCCATGGCCACACATTTTCTGTCTAGATTCGTTGTGCCATTTAACACAAGGCTTACATCATGCATTTGGTGTATAACTCCACATGCAGAGAGGTACACTGTGGCGCTCTAATGTTAGATCTCAGCCACATCATCTTTTCATAGCTTTCAGGGTGCACAAAGTTGTGAGGTCATTTAAGCTCACTCAGCTTCCCTGAAAATCTATACTGAGTAGAAGGTGTTAAATAGAAAAAGATGCTATGCTTCCTGTGACTTCTGTGTAATTTCCTCTTGCTAAGCTTAGACGTACCCAAGCAGAAACTGGTCCAGCAATGTCATCATCTGCTGACTGATTTCTCAAGTTCTCTCTTGATTTCTCTTTCCTACTCTCTTTTCTGTCGGGTGAAAACCAGGTCCTCTCCAATCTTGGAAGCTAAGCAGGGTCAGCCTTGATTAGTACTTGAATGGGACACCACCAAGTAATACCAGGTGCTGTAGATTGTGTTTCATAGGAAGGAACTGGCAAAACCAACTCTAACTATTCCTGGGCCAAGAAATCCCTGTGAAATTCATGGGATCATCATAAGTCAACAGACAAATTTAATGACAAACTGAATTCCAATTGTTTTTAGGGGTGGTGGGTGGGTGGGTGGGAGAAGCAGCCCTGGCCAGGAATGTTCAGCAGATTGCAAAATCAGTTTGCTAACAGACTTTTTGAGATCCATTTTGATGAGCTGACAAAGAGAAGGTACAGCAGGCAAACAACATATAATTCCAACCTTGGTTCCTAGGTTCCACAGTTACTACTGAGTGCAAACCTCAATGAAAAGTGGTTTTTCTCAGTTGGCAGCTTTTCTTTATGAGAGAACCCATCTTGTTTATCTATGCATAAAACTGAATTTTCACTTTGAATTTAATTTGCAGCAACTGAAGCAAGCTGCAGACAAAGGGGGAAAGTGGAAGAAGGAGAGGGAAAGTGGGACATTTTAATAGCAGCTGAGAAATGGGAAAAGTAGAGGATTGATCAGGACTGTCCCTGCAATTTGAGACAGTTGGAGGGTATGGTCTCCTCCCACCACCATTTTTTGGGCAGTGGGAGACAAGGGAATGCTGGGAGTTGCAATCTAACCACATGTGGAGAGCTATGTGATTCCCACCCCTGCTGAAATTCAATAGTTTAGATTTTTTTCAATGCATTAGAATTTGGATGAATGGACATCTAAAAGGGAACTTTCACAAAACTGTGATAGGAGGTTTTGCTGACCTCATAATCCACACACTGGCCCAGTACATACTGGGCTTTGCGGTGTCCTAGTCACGTATGAGGGTTGCCTGGGGGGTGGAGTGACCACACACCCCGCAACCCTTGCATGTGATGAGGGCATAACAATGGTGGTGCCCTGTTTATATGGGTGCTGCCATTGTTACGTAAGTGCTGCGTGGTGTCCGCGCGGTGCCACGTGGCACTTATGTAAAGAGTGCACCAGTGGCGCACTCGTTACGCTTCCAATGTGGCATAAAAAGAACCTGGGATCTTTTTCTGCTGGTGGGAAGTCTCGCCGTTTGGCAGCTGAGGCTTTCCTCTGGCAGAAAAATAGGTGCCGGCAGGCTGCCCTTTTTAGACAGTCTGTACTGCGCCACTGTTAACTTCCTGATTAGACTACTGTAATGTGGTTTATGAGAGTCAGCATGGTATAGTGGTTTGAGCATTGGACTAGGACTGTGGGGGATCAGGGTTTGAATTCCTCGCTTTGCCATGGAAAGCCCCTGAGTGACCTTGGGCAAGTCACAGACTCGCAGCTCCAGAAAACCACATGATACGTCTGCCTTAGGGTTGTCATAAGTTGGAAATAATTTGAAAACACACAGCAGCAACAATGTGCCTTACACTGGGCTGCCCTTGAAGATGACCCAAAAGCTACATCTAGTGCAAAATGCAGCAAGAAGATTGCTGGTCAGTGAACCCCGCAAACAATACATTACACTGGTATTAAAAGAACAACATCAGATGCCAATTTGCTTTGAAGGTGCTGGTGATTTTATCCAACACCTGAAATGACTTAGGACCTTGATACTTGAGGGACTCCCTCTGCCTGTGTATACTTGTTTAAGGATTGAGATCTACCAGAAGACTCACTTCTGTGTCCCATCAGTGGAGAAAACATGAGGGGAGAGAACATGGGGGACCAGCCTTCTTGATTGTGGCACCCCATTTATGGATTGCTGTCTCTATGGAAGCCAAGTTGGTCCTGACACTGGTTACATTTGAGTGCCAAAGACATGGTTTTTTTTATTAAAGACTCTTGGGGTGCGTTCCTGATTTAAAGCGAATTGCTGATCAGTATATATGACGGTTGTTCCCATTTGAAACTAGTTCTGATCCTACTTTGATTAATTTTTGTCATGATAAAGCGAGGCAAATGCAACCCCCCCACACACACACTTTTTCCAGACACTAGTTTTTTAGTGGTTCTTTTAGAAAGAATCGATTCCGAAGCTTTTTCAACAAGTGGGAATGATGGATCTGAATCACATTATTCTGGAGGGGAGGGACTAACCTCCTCAGTTTTTGGTAGATCCACCATCCCCCCCCCCCCCAATGCTGCCTTTGTATTTATGGGGTAGCCTAAGTGCATATGATTTTTTTTAAAAAATAAAATTGATAGAAGTTTTGATTAATTGATTTTGCAACTATTTGCCTCACTGATTGCAAGTAGTTGCAAAACCACTGACACACACACACACACACACACACACACACACAAATATTGGTTTCCAAGCCAGGCTGCCCAGGATGCCGCTTACACCACTGATGACACACAGATGATTGACATGCATTTTGAAGTGCTACAAACTAGTGGGGATGACAATTGTGCCAAAAAAGAAGCTATTACAAGGAGATAATAAAAAGATCCACTTTCAAAGTGGGAACGACAGACCTTTTGGAATCGATTTACCAACACAGAGGTGAATCGCACACTGCTTTAAATGTAAGTGGGAATGAACCCTTGGGCTTAATTCACCTTTAAGCACATATGTGGTTTTAACTCATTTAACCTTGTTAAACTCTTTTAATCTGTTTTTATCTTGTTTAAATCATTTATTGATTTAAATCTGGAATTGTTTAGCTTTTTTAAAAACTGTTTGAGCTGTTTGCTGCCTTAATATCTTATGTTAAAAGAATGGGACAAAACAAAATTAAGAAATAACTAAATCAAGAAATAACTAAAGATTTCTCTTATATTCCAGACATAATGTTACTTCCTTTGTTTCCACTAGATGGTGCAACTGTACCACTGAGATGGGTCACAGACCAATGTAACTTGTATAAAGGCTCATCAGCACAGGGGTTTTCTTCTGTCACAGACTCCCTCCCCTCTGTCTTTACATTCCTTTGGATACCTATCTTTAATTGGCTGGCATCCAGTTAGAGAGAAATGCATGCATAAGTTGCGCTAAAACATGCAAGATGAAAACACCACCATTGTGCAATGGTGCAACAGACACATTGTGCTGATAGTGGTGGAAGCAAGGTTGCATGGACAGCATGTTCCTCTGTGCCATGTCTTTGCAAGTTGTGAGCGTGTCCAGAGGAGGGCAACCCAATGGTGGAAGGTCTGGAAACCACCAAGCCCTATGAGGAGTGGTTTGGGGATCTGGGTATGTTTAGCCTGGAGAAGAGAAGGCTACTGGGTGATGTGGTAGCCATTTTTAAATATTCAAAGGGATGTTCTATTGAGACTGGAGCAAGCTTGTTTTCTGCTGTGTCAGACAAGGATATGGAGCAATGGGTTCAAACTACAAGAATCTAGTCACTGGATAGGCTTTAAAGAAGAAAGGTTTCTTATAAAAAATAAAATGGCCACCTTTATTCAACAAAAGGATGCTGAAAAACCTGTGCTTTTATTCTTTTCTCTCTTTTATCAGACTACTGTTTTAAATGTTGTTGTTGTTGCTGCTTGCTTTCAAGTTGATTCCAACTTATGGTGATCTTAAGGCAAACCTATCAGGAGATATTCTTGGCAAGATTTGTTCAGAGGGGTTAACCTTAGTCTCCCTCTAAGGCTGGGAAATGTAACTTGTTCAATGGATTTCCATGACTGAGTGGGGATTTAAGCAGTGCTCAAACCACTACAACAGGTGTGCTCTCTACTATTTTAAGCAGCATGGCTTAAATATCTTCAAGTCACCTAATCCAGCCCGATCTTAGAAGCTAAGCAGGGTCATCCCTGGTGAGTACTTTGGATAGAAGACCTCCAATCAATAACAGATGTTGTTGTAGACTATA
This sequence comes from Sceloporus undulatus, assembly GCF_019175285.1. Taxonomy (NCBI): domain Eukaryota; kingdom Metazoa; phylum Chordata; class Lepidosauria; order Squamata; family Phrynosomatidae; genus Sceloporus; species Sceloporus undulatus. Next base: position 267,882,703 of record NC_056524.1, read on the forward strand.
TTTCAGTGGAAGGAACTGGCAAAACCATCTCTGAGGATTCCTTGCCTAAGAAAACACCATGAAATTCATGGGGTTGTCATATGTCAAATGGCAACTTGAAGGCACACACATAGATAAGGCACCAGATCCTGTCTAATCTTGCAAGCTAAGAAGAGTCGGTCCTGGTTAGGACTTGGATGGGAGAGCACCAATGAATAGCAGATGCTGTAGGCTGTATTTCAAAGAAAGGAACTGGTAAACCCACCCCTATGGATTCCTTGCCTAAGAAGCCTCCCTGAAATTGATGGGGTCACCATAAGTCAACAGGTGACTTGAAAGCACATGCATGGGTTTTTTAATGGGTTTAATTTTGCTGTTAGTTTAATCTTGTTGATCTCATGTTTTTCTTTTTAACAATAGCCATAACTCTGGATCACCTACTTAGCTACATAACCATTTTAGTTACATTGCCAAATGGTCTCTCCCAGTCTGGCTGTGCTAGTCTTCACGTAGCAGCTACTGAGGACAAAAATTAAAATTGCCTGATCTCTTGTATTTCCTATCACAATGTACAGATATGAAAGCTGGACAGTGGAGAGGAAGAAAATAGGGGGGGGATCATTCTTTTGAGATGTGCTGCTGGAGAAGAGTGCTAAGGAATGTGGACAGCAAAGAAGACAAACAAATGACTCCTGGAACAGGTCGAGCCAGAAATCTTCCTGGAGGCCAAAAAGATAAAGCTGAGGTTGGCATACTTTGGCCATATTATAGGAAGGTATGGCTCACTGGAAAAGAGACTAATGCTAGAAAAGGTGGAGGGATGTAGAAAGAGAGGAAAACTACATGTTAGATGGATGGACTACGTTAAATGGGTCACACGCATGAATTTTCAGGACCTGAGCAGAGCACTAGAGGATAGGAAGTCTTGAAGATGTCTCATCCACAGGGTCACCATGAGTTGAGATCGACTTGTAAGTTGTTAACAACAACGCAAAGCCACTGAGAGCAACAGGGGTCTGTTCTCCTGTTCACCAGGAAGCAGTTGACTAATGTTTCCACATCCTCCTGTGAATGATCTCCAGTTTGACAGTCAGAAGCAGGATCCCTGTCATAATTTCCCTCTATAGAAACAGAATTTTCTATGCAAAATAAATTTCAATGCAGAAATATTAATTACTGTGCAGAAAATGCTGTTTTCTGCACAAAAGAACTATGTGCAAAATCTGTGCAGAATAAGTCCGAATTGCAAATAGCTTTGGAAAACTGTGTGGTTTTTGAAGACTTTCTTCAAGTGGGATGAAAATTACTAAAATTACTCATTGCTACTTTTGAAAAGAAATTTAGTCATTCCTGGCTCCCAGGGGGTCTCAGAATCAAACAAACACACACACACACACCTTGGTCCCTGGACTTGTTGTGGTTGCTCAGCCTTGGAACAGAAAGCCTGCCTGGAAGTTTCCAGAATGCTCAGCTCAGGAGATATTTGAAGCAAGGCCTGAGCAGCTAATTCTCAAAGCAGACGGGATGAAAAAAAATATTTTAAAACATTCAAAAAGTAAATGGCTGATAAGCATGTTTCCCACATCATCAGGGAATCCTGGAGAAAGGAATGCTAGATTGATAAGAATAATCACAGTTCAGGAGTTGTCCTGTTCAAAATTCACACATGTTGTTTTTGCTTGGCTCCCAGTGACATGATAGCAATGTTTAAATACTTGAAGGGATGTCATATTGAGGATGGAGCAATGCTCCAGAAATTAGAATATGGAGCAATGGATTCAAATGACAGGAAAAGAAATTCCACCTAAATGTTAGAAAGAACTTGATAGTCAAGCTGTTTCTCAGTGGAATATGCTGCTGCCTCGGAGGGTGTTGGAGTCTCCTTCTTTGGAGGTTTTGAAACAGAGGTTGGATGGCAATCAGTCACAGGGAATACTTTGATGGTGTCTTCCAGCATGGCAGAATGGATTTGGATTGGATAGCCCTTGTGGGTCTCTTGCAATTCTATGATTCTATAAGATCTGTACTGACTACAAATGCAGCACAATCTGTGTGGATATGGCAAACAACCCATTGTACAATTGCAGTGCATAGAGGCAGTGGTGTACTGTAATGCACTACCACATGTGCAACAATCCCATGTGCTTACACTATTGTCAGCTAGATGCAGCCATTGCAGAATGTCCAAAAATAAAATTTCACTCTATATGCATAGTGCAACTTAGACGTGTGTCATGTTACAAACAGGATGCTGGCCTATGTGGGTGGCGGGCAGGAAAGAGGGTCAGGGGTCTGGAGAGAGAGGGCAGCAAGAAAGAGAGGAAGGGCATGGAACTGAAGGTGAGAGCCAAGTTTGGAGGCAGCAGGAGGATGCCTCTGTGCACCAGTTGCTGAGAAACATGAGATGGAGGGGTCCTATAGTGCTCAGGTCCTGCTGGCGGGCTTCCCGTCTGCTTGGCCACTGTGTGAACAGAATGCCAGACTAGACAGGCATTTGGTCAGATCAGACTGGAGGCCTCTTCTGAGGTTCACTGCATATAGGTGAGGCTGAGCCAGGAATTTTGGAGAAGGAGCTAGTGGTCTAAGAGATAATAGGGGCATTGCCCTGAATAGCACCAGGGAGCCCAAAAGCAGCTGTGGTGGACCCAAGGTTCACCCAAGAATAGTTAGAGGGGTGTGTGAATGCCCAATCTTGGAAGAGGAGGAATTTCTCCCCCCCTGCACCAGGGGTGATGATGGACAGGAGGTCTGCTCTGACTGCCCCTTCATCTTGGCAGTGTGGCCAAGGCCTGTCCGGAGATGAATGGGTGGTGGACAAAGGCCTGTCCATGTTCTTTCCTTCTTGCCATATTCATCCATCCAAGTTGTTTCAAGCCTTTTCATTGGAGATTCCTAATCATCATTCCTTTCTCTCTCTTTCTCTCTTTCTCTCCCCTTGCCCGCTTTCTTCCTTCTCAAGCGAGAGCTGCCCCCAGGGCTTGGCCAACCTCCAGTCCCAAAGAACTCAGGGAAAGAAATTTCCCAGTCAAATTTTGCTCCCGCCTGCCCTCTCCATACTCCCTGAATTCCCCTTTTACTTCTCCACTATTCAGAGAGGACTTTGGGACAAAATATATCCTGGCACCCGGTCACCATCTCTCTCCCATTCCTCTCCACCCGCCTCCCTGCCCTTGACCCATCAGAGGCCCTTGGTGGAGGTGGGGTGAATTAAACAAATCTTGTACAAGATCTTGGCCTGCCCGGGGTTTCTGCTAAGTAGCTGGTGCATGTGGGTGCCAGAGGTGGGGAGAAGAAAGGAGTAAAAGGATGTTGCATTCTTGCTTGTTTGGCCGAAGACTATATTGTTAGGAGTAAAAGAAAGAAAGAAGGAGAAATGGTGGCCAAAATCTTTCAAACATAGAATCATAGAGTTGGAAGAGTCCTCAAGTACTGTCAAGTCAAACCTCTTGCCATGCAGGAATACACAATCAAAGCACCCCCAACTGGTGGCCATCCAGCCTCTGTTTGAAAACCTCCAAAGAAGAAGACTTCATTGCCATCTGAGGCAGCGTCTTCCACTGTCGATCAGCACTTACCATCAGAAAGTTCTTCATAATGTTGAGGTGGAATTTCTTTTCCTGTAATTTGCATGCATTGCTCCATGTCCTGGTCTTTGGAGCAGCAGAAAACAAGCTTCCTCCATCCTCATTATCATCTCCTTTCAAATATTTAAATAATTCAAATATTTAAACAGGGCTATCATATCACCTCTTCTCCAGGCTAAACATATATCTAGCTCCCTAAGTCATTCCTAAGTCCCAAAGTTCCTCATAGGGCTTAGTAGTTTCCAACCTTTCACCATTTTGTCACCCTCCTCTGGACACGCTCCAGCTTCTCAAAATACTCCTTGAATTGTGGTGCCTAGAAGTGGTCACAGTTTTTCAGTAGAGGCCAGACCAAAACAGAATCAAGTGGTACTGTTACTTTATTCTAGGGAGAGTTAAGGCTTGATTTTCCTGGGAGCCATTTATTTTTCTTTTCATCAGCCTACAGCATCTGCAGAATTCCTCTCCAGCACTACATTTCAAATGAATTGATTTTCTTCCTATCAGCCAAATGGGATGAATGGACTTTAAATTGATGGAACTGACTTCCAAGTTGTTAATTGCTATCATGTCAGCAATACTTATTGTGAACCTGCGAACAAGAAATGTCCAAGAAACTCTGTTCCTTACAGTTCTGCTCACATCTTGCAAACTCGCAACAGCTGTGTGAATCAACCTGCCGGTAAGGTCTTCCTCTTTTTCTAATCTTGGCCGTACATGTGCATAACTTATTTCTATTTATCTATCATCTATTTTAATTTATTTCTATGCCACCTTTCTCCCTGCATGGGAGGTACATCACTAACAGGCATCCAGGATTCAGTGGGTCATTTCCATTCAGGACAAGCAACTGGACTGAAGCCAGTGTTGGCAATGCAAAACTGCTTGTTATCCCCATCTTCACAATTTGTTCATGTTGCTACTGAATCCCTGGTTCTTCTGCATTGTGTCATTCAGCATCTGCACAGCCTTAAGTGGCAGGACTCTTCCCCTCGTATCTTGCAGCAAAGCTTTTAGGAAAGTCTGTGAGGAAGAGGCTAGAAACACTTAGGCTTATTCCAGACCTAGACGATCCCTGGCATTTCCACATTCATACCCACTTGTTTATTAGGGGAGCAATTAAGAACGAGCTTGAAAAGAAGAAGTACAAAAATGTGTCTCATGGTGCCTGAAACAGAGGCCCTTGTGTGTGAGATGGGCATCCCATGCCAGGCTTAGCCAAGCAAAATGCTCACTGCTGATGGAGATTCTTCAGCCATCTCTCAATTGGTTCTGTGAGCATCCAAACAGCCTGCTGTGCTCTGAAAATTAACTGGGCACTTATCTCTTCATTCATGTCAAGTCCGGACAGGAATCTTTGGTGAGTCCAGGGCCCAGCCATTGCTGCGGTCATCCCTGTGTTGCCAAAATTCAGCAGCAGAACACACTGATGGGTTTCAGAAGCAAGGAGGATTTGGAAAACTAACAAACAAATCCTTATTTCAAGGCAGTTTCCCAACAAGCTGTAAACTTCCATTTAGAACAAGTGTTTCCTCCATGTTGGAATAGTGTTTTGTAGAATCAGATGCTGGCATCTGTTTGGTGTATTTTGCAGACATTGGTTCCCAGTGCTATACTTTCTGGCCACTGTAATATCTGTATTGGGTTCACAATTGGGTCACCAGAGTTCTGCTACTCTAACTGTTGCACATTCTTGGATGGTGGTGCCCAACAATTCATTGGTGCCTTCAGTGTACCATAGAGCAATGCACAGCCAAATGTGTAAGTTAGAAAAAGGTACATAAAACAAAGCATGGATTCCTGTGAGTGAAGACAAAGAAACTAAGAAAGCCAATGCAATTCTGGCTACATCAATAGGAGTGTAGCATTCTAGATTGTGGGAAGTAATAGTACCACTCTATTCTGCTTTGGTCAGGCCTCACCTGGAATCCAGTGTCAATTTCTGGTCATCACAATTCAAGAAGGATGTTGATAAGCTGGAGCATGTCCAGAGGAGCGCAACCAAAATGGTGAAAGGTCTGGAAACCACTGAGCCCTATGAGGAACAGCTTGGGGAGCTGGATAGGTTTAGAAGCGAAGGTTAAAGGGGCGACATGACAGCCCTGTATAAATATTTGGAGGGATGTCACACTGAGGATGAAACAAGGTTGTTTCCTATTGCTCCAGAGATTAGGACCCAGAACAATAGATGCAAACAACAGGAAAAATGTTTCCACCTAAACATTAGGAAGAACTTCCTGATGGTAAGAGCTGTTCAACAGCAGAAGATGCTGCTGCTTCAGAGGCTGATGGAGTCTCCTTCTTTGAAGGCTGTTTTTAAACAGAGGCTGGATGGCCATCTGTGGGGGTGCTTTGATTGTGTATTCCTGCATGGCAGAAGGGGGGTTAGACTGGCTGGCCCTCAGGGTCTGTTCCAACTCTAGGATTCAAAGTCTTGCACACTGATAGAGCATGCAAATCCCAGGGGCAAATGCAATATGAATAAAAACAGGCACATTTTCACATCCTTAGACAGCAAGTCTACTGTTCTCTGGTAACCTCTCGGGACATGTTTGGAGGTGGGTGAGATGGCATGCTGGCCCTGCGTTTTGTCTTGAAGGGAGTGCTCCTTCAAGTTGGCAGAACCTGTTTTGTTGCTCCCTGCAGGGGCACTGAACAATCTTTTATCCATCATATTTATCCAGTCCTGTGCCAAAGCCATTGCCAAGGCTGGCCCAGGCCAGCTCACATTCTTGAAACCAAACAAATTTGCCCAGCACAACATAAAAAGCCATTTTCTCATATGGTTTAATGGCTTAGGAGCCCAAAAGTGTGTCTGCCTACTCTGTTTCCAACAGTATGTGCGTGGATAATGCCAGGTTAATGGGAGATGTTTGCCAAATACTGAACTTCCCCTGTTCAACACATACAAATAAGGATTCAGAAAAATCAGTGGCAGGAGCCTGATGTGGGACCAATAATTTTGTCCCACGTTGGAAGAGCAGCGTTGAAAGTATGAAGAGGGTTCCTTTACTTCTCCTCTTGAGAAGAATCTCTGAGACAGGAGAAAAGGCCATGCTGGAAACCAGGAGAGATGTTTCAAAAGGGATGCATTCATTCCATCAACAATTTGTCTTCGTCCAGAAGACATTACTTCAATGAAATCCTCCACTGCAAAACCTCAGCTTTTGGGAAAATGAAAAATTCAGACTGAAAAACTGGCTCAAGCTAGATAAAATGAAAGAATGAGGGGGGGGGCAGGAACCTCTCTGCCTCAAGGTGATCTGGATGCAATTTGTGAAGGAAATTCCCAATGCACATTAAGAGGAATCACAGAATCAGAGGGTTGGAAGGGAGCACAAGACAGGGTGAGCAGACATTTTCCTTTTCCAGGACATGTCCTATATTTCAACCTTCTGTCCAGGAGGAATTTTTAAAAATGTCCTCCATTTTGAGCAAGACTAAGAGGCCCACTGAGTCACACCCCATTTGCTGTTCCCCTTCAAGAAATACTTCTAATTGGCAGCCTCTCCTAGGTGCATGGGTCCTCCTAAAGTTATTTTTTCTTCAGCATAGAAGACAAGACTCGCATCCAGAGCTCAGGGAATGTTTGTTTGTGTTGGGTAATGGGCTGTTTGAGGGCACAAGGCAAATGTCAAAAGAATTTTTTTATTATTTTCAGCATAATGACAAATGAAAGGAATAATTTTAATGGGAATTCAGTCAAGGATTTGTAAAGTACAATTTTAATAATAATAATAATAATAATAATATTTCTTATCCACCTCTCGAGGCGGATTACAATATAGTTAAAACACAATCATTACGTAAAATATATATATTAAGATGCATAAAATACACATATTAAGAAATCTACACAATATTTATATTACAATACATAGAACAATAATTAAATATAAAATTCATGTTTAAAATTCATGATTAAATTTTAAGCCTTTGTCTTGCTCAGAGCTCTTTAAGTATCTTGCAAGCCAACAAGGCATTTTAACGAAGATGTGTTCATCAGAAAAATATGGTTGAGTCAGTGGGGCTGGTGTCACCCAGTACTCATGGTATCATCCCCACACAAACATTGACTAGGTCCTCCTCCCTTACCACATTATACAGAATCCTTAGTAATGTTTTTTGTAGTCATATTATGTCAGCGCAACTGCTGGGGTCCAACAACCACTGTCAACAACTCAAACGAGTCCTGGGGTTAAATCAAACCTTTGTAGCAGAGCTAGCAATTTTAGAAGCTGAAGCGTGGCTCCAAAGTCAATTGGGATAACAGCAACTGGATGTCTTCCAGGAACTGAAGCAATGCAGGAACCTCCAGGGACACTCAGCAAAGCGATGCAAGACTTCTTCTGATAAACCACCAGAGAAGCAAAGTCCCTGAAGTGCTCTTTATTCACAGTGCTATAATACAAATACAGATCTCCAAAACTCCAAACCATACCAAACCAACTCCTACTACAAACCCACGCGCTATCCCTTGTAACCCCTGGGTTTATATAGACTCCAGACCATGTGGTCTCCCAAACCCAGTGAGTTCTTGTGTGTAACCATGTCATGTGTCTCCTGTGCAATCCAGACACATGGTTTCATCATCCATGGCTACGTGCACCTAGACACTGAAGTGTCCTTGAGCCAATGAGCATCAGCTGTGCTGATCAACCTTGTCCTTCTGCTGAATGTTCATGGCCAAACACACACACATCAAGCATTTCCCTGTGTGCTGTGTTTTAACCCTTCAAATCCCTGACATATTATTCATCAGTCTTAATTCCCATACATCACTGAATGTAATGGCAATAGTTGTGACACAAAGAACTAGCAGAATTAAAATTATATTTTTAAATTAAAATATCATATGCATAGCCTAAATATATTTACATATATATAGCTGCATGTGCTTCAAGTTAAAATTTGGTTAAATGTGATGTTTTTTAAAGTAATTTTTAAAAAAATAATTAAAATTAATTTTTTGAAATTTAAAAATGTAATTTAAAAAAACCTAAGGCCTCTCCTTTCTCCTCCCATTGAGTCTCAACCCACTCACTCCATATTTTAGCATTTTAATGGGATACAGGTGAATGCCACAGTCTGTTCCTGCCCAAGGCAGATGTTTGGGGAGCAGTGGTGTCACCCCCTTCTTAGGGAGTCACCTGGTGTGGTCCGCATCCCCTACTGACGCTACTGGGTTGAGTACATAATAAAATGCAGTATGTATAACAGAACTGTAAATATGCCACATGAAATGAATTTATATATTTGCTGAGTGTTTTTAGCTTTCACTTTGCAATGCCCTACATTTTTCTAATCCCAACATTTTGTGGTACCTTGTCCTAATTTGTGGTTAGGACATCTGGTCACCCTGCCACAAGGGCCATCCATTCCTACTTTCTGCCATGCAGGTTTATACAGCCAAAGCATTCCCTAAAGAAGCTCATTCAACCTTGGTTTCAAAGCCTCCAAAGGAAGAGACTCCATCAACCTTTGAGGCATTAAAAAGTTCCCAAAGTACTCCAAAGTCCAGTTTTGCAAAATCATGTAACTCCTGCCACAGCCTGATGCTTCTGACTAGTTTGGAGGGACTCTGTGATGGTTCTTTGTACTGATTCAAGGCCCTCTGTATCCATGGATTTAAAAAATACATGAACTCCAAAACGCAAACCTTGATTTCACCATTTTATATAAGAAACACCATTTCAGCATGCCATTGTATTTAATGGCATTTGAACATCCATGGATTTTGGTATCCATGGGAGGCCCTTCAGCTAAACCCCAGTGGATACTAAGGACCCACTGTAATTGTTAGTGGGGGGAGGGGTGCACTATTTTTTGCAAATATACAGTATCTAAGGTTTCAAAATAATTTTTAAGCAAGTCCATAATCTCTCCAGAATTCAGCCCCCCCCCCCCCAATAAGCAAACAAATAAATAAATAAATCCCGGTTATCTTGCAGTGGGGGAGAAAATAATGTCCATGGCCATCTGTTGGGGATGATTTGATTTGGATTTCCTGCATGGCAGGATGGCCCTTGTAGTCTCTTCCAACTCTATGATTCTATGATTCTATGATTTTTCTTATTTCTTTCACAAGAATGAGGTCAGGATTTATACTCCTTAGCCAACTTCCCCCTTTGTAAACAAGTATCATATCGTATCATGTACCATCTAAGTACAATAACAACAGCCAATGCAATTATAGACTGCATCAATAAAAGCATAGTGTCTAGATCATAGGAAGTAATAGTGCCACTCTATTCTGCTCTGGTCAAACTCCACCTAGAATACTGTGTCCAGTTCTGGGCACTACAATTCAAAAAGAACATTTAGAAACTGGAGTGTGTCCAAAGGAGGACAAATAAAATGGTGAAGGGCCTGGAAACTATGCCCTATGAGGAAAAGGAGCTGGGGATGTCTAGCTTGGAGAAGAGATGGTTAAGAGATGATAGGATAGCCCTGTTTTAATATTTGAAGAGATGCCGTATTGAGGAGGGAGCAAGCTTGTTTTCTGCTTCTCCAGAGAACAGTACTCGGAACAATGGATGCAAGCTGCAGGATAAGAAATTCCAGCTCAAGATTAGGAGGAACTTCCTGACAGTAAGGGCTGTTCGACAGTGGAACAAACTCCCTTGGAGGGTAGTGGAGTCTCCTTCCTTGGAGGTCTTTAAGCAGAGGCTGGATGGCCATCTGTCGGGGAAGCTTTGATTGAGAGTTCCTGCATGGCAGGGGGTTGGACTAGATGGCCTTTGTGGTCTCTTCCAACTCTACGATTCTATGATTCTATAACATCCAAAATCCACAAAGCAGTGATACCTTTATTGGAACAACCCAAATGCACAATATACATGTTGCAAGTAGCTTAACCTGTGAGGTGGAGACTCATTCATTGTGAGTCAGTAAACTTTATGGGATTTGGACTCAGGCAATGTCAGTTTTGCATTCTGCTGGATTTTCACAGGAAAGGAATCAACCATGATATTTTGTGGAAAGCGGTTTAGGCAGCTTATATTAATATTAAATATTTTAATATTTTAATATAACCATGGATATAGAATTCATGAATAAAGAGGGTAGACTGTACAGTATATGACTGGTTTTCTGTTTTAATGCTGTAAAGTTTTTAACCTGTGCTTTTAAATTGATGTTTTATGTGGTTTTGATTATTAAGTGTTGAGTGTTGGACAAGGAATCCAGTCTAGATTCACCACTCAGTTATGGAAACTCCCTGGGTGTCCTCGGGCAAGCCACATTCTCTCATAGAAACCCCCCTCTGAATAAATATGGACAAGAAAACCATAGGGCAGGCAGTCTGGTGTGGAGGTTTGAGTGCTGGACTAGGAATCTGGAGACCATTCGAATCCTTGCTCAGCCACAGAAACTCCATTGGGTGAGTTTGGGTAAGTCACACTCTCTCAATCTCCATGGAAGGCAATGGTGAATCCTCTCTGAAACTTCAAAATAGGGTCAGCTTAGGATCACTATAAGTCCAAAATGACTTGAAGGTGTACAACAGTAACAACGAATTCTATATATGGTTTAATATTAATATTAATATTAACTTTATGTATACTTTTAGCTACATGTGGTTTCACTTGTATTTCTCTTTATTCTGTAAGTTGCCCTGAGTCTGGGAAAAGGTGCAAGATATATATATATAAGATGATAGATTGGATGTTTGGTTGGTTGACTGACTGACTGATATTCTTGCATACATCCCACCCCAAAGACTGAACATTTCCCAATGGGATTTTTTTCCCTTAATTGTCTAGAAGTGCATTGTCAAATCGGGAAAACTTATGCAGCAATCTAAGAGGCCGGAAGGTGGCACAGTTTCCTTGTGCTAACTTTAGACACAAGGCCTTTCCCACTGACAGACGTCACAGCCAGACTGGTATGTGGCGGAAATTTGGATTTCCAGAAATGAAGACAGAAGAACAGAAGCCAAGCATCAGAGAACAACCACACCATTCAAGGGTGTCTGGATCGCACCTGAATCTGGTGTCCCTGAGGACCACACGATTTGGCTACTTCTTGGATTGCTTTGCTCCAGTTATGAATCATTTATCTATAAACTGAAGCAGAGCTGTGGCAAAAGTTTCATTGCTGATGCATTCCCCACCTCCAAGCCTATTATTACTGTAATATGATAAATTCATTTTAATTCAGCCTTTCTGACATAAATGGAATTCCAGATAGCTTACAAGCGTTAAAGCAGACACGGATAAAAGCACATGCAAAGGTGTAAGTAAAATGCTGGAAAAAGGGATTTTTGAAAAGCAATTTTGTGTATGTGTGTATGCATGTTTGTATTTATATCCCACCTTTCTCCCCAAATAGGAACTCTTCATCATAGAATTAAAACCATTTAAATAAATCCATTATGAGACAATAGATAAAAGTCAAGCATGTGTGCATGTGTGTTCCTAGAAGAAACTGTTAATTTTTGGAGACACCCTGAATTTAGTAGGGTTTTCTAAGGAAAGGAAAAGTTTTCTTAGGAACTTATTTTTTTTAACTGTTTCTTCCTCTGAAATAGAGCCTCCAGCACCTAGTCTTCATTGGTGGTTTCCCATCCAAGTACTAACTGTGTTTAGCTTCCAAGATTAGACAGGATCTAGAGTCTTTAGGTTATTTGGGCCCTAAATAGAAGAACAGGTGGGATTTCAATGGACCATTAAACTGGATCAGTTTGAGTCAGTTAGTACCGATGATGTGGACAAGATCCTTAGAAGTGTTCGGAAGACAACCTGCTCTCTCGATCCCTGTCCCTCATGGCTAGCAGCTCAGGGGGGACCGGTGGTAACTTCATTGTTACACCGGATCATAAATACATCTTTGAGGGATGGGCAATTTCCAGCAAGCTTAAAATTGACCATTGTAAAACCACTGCTTAAAAAGCCCTCCCTCGACCCCCTGATGCATAATATTTACCGGCCAGTTTCGCTACTGCCATTTTTGGGGAAGGTGATTGAGAGGGTGGTTGCAATCCAGCTTCAATCGATCTTGGATGAAACGGATTATCTGGACCCATTTCAAACTGGCTTCCGGGCGGGCTATGGGGTTGAGACGTCCATGGTCGCCTTGGTCGATGATCTCCGTCTGGGCATCGACAGGGGAAGCGTGTCCCTGTTGGTGCTCTTGGACATCTCAGCGGCTTTCGATACCATAGACCATGGTATCCTTCTGGAGCGCCTGGCAGAGGTGGGAATCGGTGGCACTGCGCTCCAGTGGTTCCGATCCTACCTCTCTGGGAGGCTCCAGATGGTGCAGCTGGGAGACGTGTGCTCCGATAAGAGGGCCCTTACATCTGGGGTCCCTCAAGGAGCCATTCTGTCTCCCACGTTTTTCAACATTTACATGAAACCACTGGGAGAGATCATCCGGAGACATGGGGCGCGGGGTTATCAGTACGCTGATGACACCCAAATAGTCTTCTCTATGTCTCCGACTGATGCAGTGACTGGGGATGGCATCTCTCCTCTCGTGGCCTGTCTGGAGTCGGTAATGGGCTGGATGAGGGAAAACCGACTCAGTCTGAATCCAGAGAAAACGGAGGTGCTCGTGATAGGTTCTTCTGGCCTGGGGATGGCGGTGGTTCCACCTGTCCTGAATGGGATCACGCTTCCTGTGAAGGACTCGGTATGCAGTCTGGGGGTGCTCCTTGACTCGTCGCTCCACCTTACATCTCAGGTGGATGCGAAGGTCAGGAGCACCTGTTATCAGCTTCGGCTGATACGCCAGCTGCGTCCCTATCTGGGCCAGAGGGACCTTGAAACGGTAGTACATGCTCTGGTAACCTCTCGCTTGGATTTCTGCAATGCGCTCTACATGGGGCAACCCTTGTACCATACTCGGAAGCTACAAATAGTACAGAATATGGCAGCCAGACTGGTTACTGGCATATCCAGAGCCAGCCATATAACATCAGTGCTCAAAGATCTGCACTGGCTGCCTATTCGCTTCCGGGCGCAATACAATACACTTGTGGAACGTGAAACAAACCTTAGCATCACAAACCTAGTTTACAATGAACGTTCCTGCCTTGCTTAATTAAATCTGCCTTAAAACTTCCTAATCCCTCCATAAAGATTTAATCACCGTTACCATAAGGACCCGCAACATGAAATATATTTTGATAATTCCCCCAGTGGCTTAATGCTCATAAAGTTATTGCAGTGTCCTGACATGACCCAATGGGACGGTGTGTGGTATATACACTACAGGCACCACACAGCCAAATATTCATTTTATTAGTTTGGGCCCAGCTTTCTAATCTGTTGTGGTGTGTGTGTGTTTGTGCGCGCGTGCATGTGTGCGTGTGCGTGCATGCATTTCATTTCCCCTCCCACCCAAGTACCTTACACTTCCCTCTGCTGAAATTGATTTTGTTAGTTTGGGCCCAGCTTTCTAATCTGTTCTGGAGTTGGACTAGATGACAATTGGGATGTTTTCCAACTCTAGGATTCTATGGTCTTTTGGGGCATTCAGGGACTCCTTTTTACTCGGCAGGACTGAGGGTTATAATCTCAGCAAATTCTGATTCAATTTGAAGGGACCTAATTAATTTCTTCCAACCTGGTTCCAACCTGTTTTAGCAACCCATTTTGAATTGCTTTATATGCTTTTAACCTGTCTAAATGATTTCATTTTCAGCTGCTTAAATTGATGTTTACACCCTCCTGAGATCCTGTGATAAAGGGAGGGATTGCTGTCGTTTTGTGCCTTCAAGTTGTTTTTGACTTACAGTGATTCTGTCCTAGGGTTTTCTTGGAAAGATTTCATCAGAGGAAGTTTGCCATCCTATTCCTCTGAGGCTTTGTTGTTGTGTGCTTTCAAATTATTTCTGACCTATAGTGACCCTAAGGCAAACCTAACATGGTGTTTTCTTGGCAAGATTTGTTCCAAGGAAGATTGCCATTGCCTTCCCCTGAGTCTGAGAGACTGTCACTTGCCTAAGGTCACCCAGTGGGTTTCATGGTGAAGCTGGGAATTGAACTCCAGAGTTGTAGTCCAACACTCAAACCACAATGCCATGCTGGACCAATGTTATTTTTGGATAACACATTCAGTGCATAACTCTCTATGTGGAGATTTACACAACACAAACTTGACATAGTATCTTAGCCATTCCCTGCCTCCTTGTTACACCATGGTGTGAGCCAGTGCCACTGCTAGCATGGTGTGAAATCCAGAGAAAAGGTTCCTTTTTCCTCACATGGTTCTTCCCTGCTCAGATTCTGTTGCATAAATCTACCCTTTACCCCTGTTTAGACAGGGCCTCATCATTCATGTAGGCAAGAAGATGCTGAGGGCAGAACGCTTCAAAGATCGGTTTCATGGGATCATAGAAGAAGCAAGGTTTATCTAGTCCAACCCAATCTCATGCAGGAATTCCTGAAGCTTCTTTGAGGTAGCCATCTAATAACCTTCCAACCTTTTAAGATAGGCTGCTCCCACACTGAATAGCTCTTACCATCGAGAGATACTTCCTAATGTTCAGCTGGCATCTCACTTCTTGTCATTGGCCCATGTTCTAGTCTCTGGAGCTGCAGAGGACAACCTCACTCCCATCTTCTACATGGTATCCCTTCAGATATTTAAAGATGGCTCTATTATGTCACCGTAGAGTTCTTTCAGCATTGGACACAACTCTTGAGACCAGAGTTACCCATTCAGTGGCCTTGATCAAGTCACACACTCTCAGCCCCAGAAAACCCTTAGGGTTGCCATAAGTTGGAACCAGCTTGAAGGCACAAAGCAACAAAATGATGTCACCTCTCAGTCTTCTCTTCTCTAAGCTAAATACACTAAGCTCTACTAAACCACTGTTCATAGGGCTTCATGGTTTCCAGACCTTTCACCATTTTGGTCACCATCTTCTGGACACGCTCCAGATAGTCAACATCCTTCTTGAATAATGGTGCCCAGAACTGGATGCAGGATTATTCCAGGTGAGGTCTGACCAGAGCAGAATAGTGTAATACTATTTCTTTCCTTGATCTAGACCAGCAGTTCTCAACCTGTGGGCCGTGGATGTGGCCCCTTTGGTGGCCCTTTCACAGGGGGTCACCTAATACCATTGGAAAACACATACAGTGGATCCTTGTTATCCGCTGGGGTTTGGTTCCAGGAACTCCTGTGAATAACAAAATCCGTGTGTGCTCAAGTCTCATTAAATACAATGGCATAGCAAAATGGTGTCCTTTATATAAAATGGAAAAATCAAGGTTTGATACTTGAAATTTATATTTTTTTTAATATTTTCAAGCCGTGCATGCTTGATTCCGTGTATAAAAAAATTTGTGTATGAGGAGGGCCAACTGTATTTCCGATGGACTTAGGAACCAAGACCATCAGTTGGGGGTCACCACAACATGAGGAACTGTATTAAAGGGTCACGGCATTAGGAAGGTTGAGGACCACTTATCTAGACACTATACTGCGATAGATGCAGCCTAGAATCACATTGGCCTTTTTAGCTGACATATCAGTGTTGGCTCATGGTCAGAGTCCTTGATCCCTTTCCCATGTACTGTTGTCAAGCCAGGTGTCATCCATCCTATATCTATGCATTACACTTTATTTTTTTCTGTCTAAGTGTAGTATAAGTATAATGTGAGCATGAACACCCATTTTGATCTGCCTCAAAGGCCCTGCTCTGGGTGCAGCCACCTTCACGGGGAAACCAACAGGAGAGAAGGTGGCTTCTAAGTTGTGAAATGCTCTCTACATCTTGTCTTGATCAGACCACTACTCTCCTCTTAGTGCAATCTAGAATTCCATTGCTTTTTTTCTTTCTTCTCACACCATCCATTCTGATGGGCCTCCCAAGAAAGCGCCATATGCCTGGAACAAAGGAATAAAGCAAGTCAACACAGACAAGAAACAGAACACAAAGTTGATGGAAAGGTTTCCCAAAACACCTTTCCTAAGAGGATTATGTCAGCTGGGGCTGGCTGGCGTCTGCACCAAAGGTGAGCTCCCACCCCTGTGGTGGCTCGACTGGGTCAGCGGTATCCCTTCCTGTCAAAGGGCTTTATTAAGAACTCACCTCCCCATAGCTCTGGTGGATGGGTTTCCATGTGCCCCTTCAATACCTTGCACCCCCTCCATTTTATTTTATATTTTTCCTACAAGGTATTTGCTGATGCAGAAGTCTCCATCTTTCTTCAAGTGTGAGGCCAAGAGACAAGGCCATCAGCCTGCTGGGAAAACCTCATTACATTGGCTTTCCTGAGCGAGAAGTGAAACTGAAGCTGGATTAGGAGGAAGGTGAGGTGACCTGGATTAGACGGAGCAGGGGCACTGTTGCCCTTGTGGCCTCTGTGTTGTGTGTGTGTGTCTCTGTGTGTGTTTCTGTGAGTGTGTACAGGAGAGAAGGGAGGGAGAGCTTTTCATCTGATCTTCACAATTTTTGGACATATGGTAAGAGTCATATTTGCCCGTAGACTTTCTCAGCTGACCCATTCTCAGTGCTGGAGAATTTTGTTTGGTCAGCATTTTAAAGTGAGCTGGACTGAGATGCACTTCCCAGACTGATTTATTTATTTATTTATTTAGATGGTTGGATTAATTTATATCCTGCCTTTCTCCCAGCAAAGGATCGGAAGCATTTTACAACCATTTAAAAAACATCATGGAAAAAACCCCTATTAATACAAAAGTTAAAGTATATTTAAATTACTGTTCTGATTTAAAAAAAAAACAAGTTAAAAACTCAAGCTAAAAACAGTTTTAAAAACATATTTAAAGCTAGTTTGAGTGTTGGACTACAATCCTGGAAACCAGAGTTGGATTCTTGGCTTGGCCATGAAAACCACTCTGTAACCTTGGGCAAGTCACATGCTCTCAGCCTCAGGGGAAGGCAGTGGCAACCCTCCTCTGAAAAAATCTTCCTAAGAAGACCCCATGATGGGTTTGCCTTAAAGTCATGATAAGTTGGAAACAACTGGAAGTCACCATTAAAAGCTTTATCTGCCACAACATATTAAAAAACAATGGCTGAATACATACATGGTTTTGCCTGCTGCCAGAAAGACAACAAGGAGGTGGCCAACCAGATCTGCCATGGAAGAGAGTTCCACAGCTTGGGAATTATAGAATCATGGAAGGGTTTCCCAGAAGCCATTAGGTCCAATCCCCTGCTCAGTGTCGGAGTATCTCCAGCAGCAGGGAGCTGTTTAGCATCTTTTTGAAGACGAGAGAAGGAGACCTCATCTGCCTGTCTTTAAAGTTCCCTCTAGCTGTACATATGAGGTGCTGGAACACAAACAAAAGCCTCAAAGGGGCTCAAAGAAGTATTTTCCTTCAGATAACCTAGAGTCAAGCCAGATCAGCTGTTATAAGTCAACATTTTGAAACATTTCTGATCAGAAATTTGTGGTTGATGTGTGCCTCCAAGTCATTGTCAACGTATGGCAACCCTAAGGCCCAATTATGGGTTTTTTGTGGCAATTTTTATTCAGAGGAGGTTTGCTATTGCCTTCCCTTGAGCCTAAGATGATGATGATGATGATGATAATGATGATGATTCTTTATATAGCGCTGTAGATTGGCACAGCGCTGTACATTAAAAAAATATAAAAGAGTAAACCTGCCTTTGGCGGACAATCTAAGAAATGATAGGATAATACAAATAAAATACGTAGCAATACAGGAAATGGTTCAATAAAACAGGCAACAAAAAGAACATCAGATAGCAAGTGACAATCACACAATGTCTGGGAACGCTTCTCTGAACAGGATGGTCTTCAACTACGTTTTGAAACTGGTTAAAGAAGTGATGGCCCTTGCTCGTGGGGGAAGAAGGTTTCAGGAGTGAGGGGCAGCAAGTGAAAAGGGGCGAATCCTAGATGGGGCAGAGGAAATCCTGGGCTGGGACAGCCGACTTTGACTACCAGAACAGAGGGCCCGAGTGGGAAGGTGAGGAGAAAGAAGGTCTGATAAGAGCATGCAACTTGCCTAAGGCAGGGTTTCCATTTGTCCCAGAAAACCTGGAAAATGCAACTAAAAAATGTCCCAGCTGGTTGGACCGGCTGAAGCAGTAAATCCTGCATCTCTCCTTTGTTGCAAGCTGATAGATTAAAATGTGTCAGTGGTGAAAAAGCAGGAAACCATGCAAAAAGACTGGCACTGGAAGGAGCCTCATCCTGCCATTCAGTCTCCAGTTGCTACTGCACAGGGGTAGCATTGCCACCTTATTCTTCCATTTCCTCCTCCTTTCCCCAATAGGCCCAGAAGGTAGGAAAGGAAAGGAGGCAAGCAGAGATTGCCTTGTGTTGTGTGGTGACTGTGCTGGCGGCTTCAGCTTAGGGATGAGCAGGACAGTGGAACTTCACTTCCAAACAGTCTCCAGAAAAGAATGGGAGTCCCTTGGAAGCCTCCCTCTCTTCACACCAGGTTAGGGGAGGGGATTAAAAAAGAACTCTGAGGTGCGTTACAGATGCACCGAAGGGGTGTGCTAGAGTTAGGAAGGGGTGTGTTAGGGTTGAGAAGGGGCGTCACTTCCTGACGCCCCTCAACCCTAGTACGGACTGAGTCCGTACAAAATGGTGGTGCCCATCCACACGGAGGCCGCCATTTTGATGTCGCGGACGCATAGTGGCCGGACGTCGCGCACACATAGCGGCCGGACGTCGTGCAGCGGAAGTGACACCGCAAGTGCGCGACTAGCGCCTCGCGGCACCACTTCCGGGGCCCAGAAAGAAGCACCATTTCGGCGCTTCTTTCTGGCTTGGCCGCTGTGGTTCCCGGATGCAGCAACCGGCGGCAGCAGCAGACCTCCCATTTTGGGCGGTCTGTAACTTGCCTTAGCTTAGTACTGGTACTGAGGTTGAAACATAATGGTAGACAAAGTGCCATGATTAATGTGTTGAATCTGCATGATCGGAATGGAAATCAATAATTAAAATAATTTGCATAAGATGCAAATCAGATGGTCAGATATGAGGGTCTGGAATATGACAACCGTAGCCCAAGGTTACTCAGTGGGTTTTTATGGCCAAGCTTGGAATTGAACCCAGGTCTCCAGAGTTGTAGTTCAACCAGGGTGACCAGAAGTCATCCTTTTGCAGGACATGTCCTACATTTCAACTTTCTGCCCCGGAGGAATTCCAATGTCCTCCATTTTGAGCACAGCTAAGAAGCATGAAGTTACATTTCTTTGAGTGTTTTGACTTTGTCATGTCTCACATATTTTCTTGCATGTCCTACCTTTTGCTGTACCTTGTCCTCCTTTGTAGTGAGGACACCTGGTCACCCTGAGTCCAACACTCACACACAATGCCACAGTGGCTCTCAACTGACCAGCAAAGGGAGAGGCTATTCTCTGAGAGTCAGCATGGTGTAGTGGTTTTTGTGTTGGACTACGACTCTGGAGATCAGGGTTCAATTCCCTGCTGAAGCATAAAAAACCCACTGGGTAACATTGGCCAAGTCACACTCTCTCAGCCACAGAGGATGGCAATGGCAAACTCCTTCCAAATAAACTTGCCAAGAAAACCCTATGATAGTTTCACCTTAGGATTGCCATAAGTCAAAATGGAGCCCTGGTGGTGCAGTGGTTAAATGCCTGTACTGCAGCCATTCACTCAAAACCACAAGGTTGCGAGTTCAAGACCAGCAAAAGGGCCCAAGCTCGACTCAGGCTTGCATCCTTCCGAGGTCGCTAAAATGAGTACCTAGACTGTTGGAGGCAAATTAGCTTACTTGCTAATTAGCTTACTTGCTGTTCACCGCTATGATCTTTGGAATAGCGGCATATAAATAAATAAATAAATAAAAATGACTTTGAGGCACACAGAAACAACAACACATTGGGAAGGAAAGCCTTTGCCCTTAATAAACCTTGGGCTTGGCTTTCCTACTTGAAGGCAGATGGAGAAAGTAACAGCGCTCACTCCATGTTAGTGATTATGACCAAGCTGGGCACTACCACTTTCTGGCACTTTTTTTATTTGGTCCAGCCAACTGGTCCCTTTGCTTTTCTTCAAGAGCAAAGGGAGAGGAATTTGCCTGAGCCGGTGGTCCAGATGGCAGCCATGGGAGCTAATCGGCCTTGGAACAGCAGGCCGGAGGAACCCAGCGGTCTGCTGGGGTTGTTAGTAACCTAGGGGCAGATCAGGGAACAGCAGGAGAGGGGATAAAGCTTCCTCCCAATGCAGCCAGGAATGTGCCAGGATATTATTGCTGAGCCCTTGCTCCAGCCCATAATGGCCAGGATCACATATGTAATCCGCCAGGGTTGGTGGGAGAAGGGGGAGCCAGCCATATGGGCATATCACATATTGGGATGACAAAATTTTATTACATGCCAAGAGCTTTCTTCCCTTGCTGGCTCTTTCTGATATACCTGAAGGCACAGGGGAGGC
The DNA here is from genome assembly GCF_019175285.1 of Sceloporus undulatus. NCBI lineage: Eukaryota > Metazoa > Chordata > Lepidosauria > Squamata > Phrynosomatidae > Sceloporus > Sceloporus undulatus. Next base: position 267,903,629 of record NC_056524.1, read on the forward strand.
TTAACCACCTTCTGGAGCTGCAAGAAAAACAAAGCATAGGATTCTGGTTTATCTCTGCCATTGCAAAATAAAAATAAAAATGCACAAACCCACCCCCTTGTTTTCTGCAACAGCTCTTCACCAAGTGTCTGTTGGCAAAAGGAGCCCAAAAGTACAGATATGTCCTTTCCTAAACACCTGTTTTCTTTAAGGATTTTCCCCAAAATTGCTCAGGCCACAATGAGCCAAAAAGTACAGATCCATTCTTTTCTAAATGTCCATTTTCTTCAAAGCTTTTCACAATTTTTTATTGGAAATTACAAGCTAAAAAAGTATAGCTCCATTCTCTTCTAAATGCCAATTTTCTTCAGTGGCTTTTTACCAAATTCCTATTGGCAATGATGAACCAAAAGAATCACAAATCTCATTTTCCTCAAAATGCCTGTTTTCTTCAATGGCTTCCCACCAAATTCCTATTTGTAATAATGAGCCAAAACCATTACAAATCCCATTTTCTTCAGTGGCTTTTCACCAAAATTCCATTGGCAATGACAGAAATAATAATAATAATACAAATCCCATCCTCCTTTAAATGCTTTTTTCCCCCAGTGCCTTTCCACCAAATTTCTATTGACAATAAAGCGCCAAAAGCTACAAATTCTAAATGTTCACTTGCTTCTGTGGCTTTTCATCAAATTTCCATTGGCATCCGTGAGTCTCTCTCTCTCTCTCTCTCTCTCTCTCTCTCTCTCTGTGTGTGTGTGTGTGTGTGTGTGTGTGTATGTGTATAAAATCAAAAATCCCATCGTCCCCCAAATGCCTGTTTTCTGCAATGGCTTTCCAAATTTAAAGAGTCTGAAGGTTCCAAAAATCTGGAGGTGGAAAAATGTGACCAACTTTTTATTTTACCAGCATTCCCAAGTGGTATGGTTACACCTGTTGTATTTAATGTGTACTAACTATTTGAAGGAGGTTTAAAGAGAACACATTAAGAATGTAAAGGAAACACATAAAGTTAATGAACATTTAGAAGAGAATAGGCCTGTATATATTTATTTTTGGCTCATTATTGCCAAATACGTGTCCTTGTTCTTAACTTGTTTTCAGCTTTTAATATACACTTGTTTTATATGCTTGTCTTTAACTTGCTTTTCACTTTTTATATAGTTTTTTTTCAGACTATAAAGTCACTGTGTTTATTGTTTTAAACTTATTTATTGTGTTAAATGTGTATATGAATGTATATACATGTATTAGGCTCACGTCCAGGCTATCTGGCAGCCTTGGCTGCATCTGCACTGCAGAAATAATGCAGTTTGATAGAGCTTTAACTGCCATGTCTCAATGCTATGGAATCCTGGGATTTGTATTTTGTTCTGGCACCACAGCTCTCTGATAGTAGATAGCCCACAAAACTACAAATCCTTTGCCACTTCCTTCCCAGGGAGGCCAGAATGGCCCCCTCTCCTTTCTTACTAGGCAAAAACTTTTTAAATCCTATATATATATTTAAATGTAAAGTTATTACAAAATGGGCTGAGGGTGCTGTATTGTTTTAAACTGAATTTGCTTTGATTACTTTTTACATTTTCAATTGCATTTTCTCATTTTAAGTGTAGGTTACATCATTTTAACACAGTGTCTTAATTCCATTTAATACTCACTTTTTGTATGCTTTTGGCTGTATTGATCTTTTAAAATTGTAAGCCTCCTTGGCCCCCCCCCTTTTTTTGAAGAAAAATGGGAAATAACAACAACAACAGAACATGGTTTAAAACTGATTTTATTCTGTTGCCCTGAGATCTTTGAATGTAGATACAGCTACACTTCATTTAACAAAGCTGTTGATCATGAAGTTCCTTTTTATAAATATAGTTTGTAAGTGTCCAGTCCCACTTTCTTCCATATCCTCTGTCTAGCTGGAAGATTTTAGCAGCATCAGCTTTGGGAGGAAGGTACAGGACAGCTGGAGAAACATAGAGTTTCCACACCAGGTTGCATTATCATATGAAACCAGCCTTGAATATACTCTACGCAATCCTACCATAGCTGTGTGTGCCTGCATACAACAGGCAAGGGAAACTACAACTCCCTCCAGAATTCCTTACTATGGATTTACTGAGCAGCAAAACAGAGAAAAAAGGGGGGAGCAGATAAGCTTGCCCCACCAGCAATCCCTAGCATGGTAATAAATGCTTCATCTACACTGCAGAATTAATGCAGTTTGACATCTCTTTAACTGCCATGGTTCAATGCTACAGAATTCTAAAATTTGTAGTTTTGTGAGATATTTAGCTTTCTCTGTCAGAGAGCTCTGATGCCACAATAAACTACATATTCCCGGAGTTTCATAGAATGGACCCATGGCAGTTAAAGCACTCCCAAACTGCATTAACTCTGCAGTGTAGATGCAGCCAAAGCCTGTTTATAAAAGTCTAGTGATTAAAATTGTAAATCAGAAGAAACATGGAGGTTGTTGAAAGGGAAGATCATCCCTGGATGCATTTTGGAAAAAGACTTCAAGTAGGCTTTAAAAAGTGTTTTGTGATTGTGGGATTTGGGGAGCGGTTTCTTACTTATGCAAGGCTTTCCTGACCTGTTTGTTTCATTCCACACATGCATATGTTGTCATTTTTTAATGTAAAAAGTGTGTTGAAAAATATATTTGGTACAGGTTTTTCCCATATATATATATATATATATATATATATATATATAGTTTTATCTTTATAAAATATGTGTTATTCTTTTAATAATTATCTGTTTTAATACCATAATAATTTAATTCCTTTTTAATGTACTTTTTAAAAATGTTTTTAACCAGTCCTGAGAAAAGAGCGGGATACAAATAAATATAATATGATAATATAATATATTGAACTGCTCTTCTTTTTTGCGGGTGGTGCAGGAATCTCTCCCTATTTGCTCTTCTGAGTGCAACTACTCTGTAGAAATAATGCAGTTTAGCACCCCTTTAAGCACTGTACACCATCCTTTGGAATCCTGGGATTTGTAGTTTTACCGGGTCTTTAGCCTTCTCTGCCAAAGAGTGCTGGTGCCTCACAAAACCCACACATCCCTGGATTCTGTAGCATTGAGCGATGGCTGTTAAAGTGGTGTCAAACTGCATGAATTCTGCAGTGTGGTAGCAGCCTTAGGATGTAGGTCCCAAACTTTGGTCCTCCAGAGAATTTGGGCTCCCAGAATTCCTGTCTGTTGGGCAAGATGGCTGAGGCTTTTGGAAGAAGTAGTCCAAAATGCCTGGAAGACTAAAGTTTTGGGAACCATTGGCCCCATTCTCACTCAGTTATTTGCGCTGGATGGAACTGGGCAGAATCGGGTCCCCCCCTCCCAAATCTGTGCGGAAGCAAGTGCCCACTATCATTTACCTTATTCGGGGTTATTTACCACTGAATGCCCTTGCAGCTCTTTGTGGAGAATTCACATTTGTGGTACCAGTTTAAAAGAAGGCTCCTTTGCTGTCAATCAAATTCTCTTCCGCTTTCGTCAAAGGTGACGTTTCCTACAGCAACTGGCCAATGGAACGGGTGCTTCCCCCTCCTTTTTAAAAACAAAACTCACGTCAGAGTGCGCATATTCTGTCAAATTTAAAAACCTCCAGGTGTGTGTGTGTGTGTGTGTTGTCTGTAGCAAAAGCATTCACTTTTGTATCAATTTGCCAAATTGATACAAGGGAAACATTTCTAACATTCACATTGTAGCATTCGCATATTAAATAATAATAATTTAAAAAGCCTCTTAAGGTGCAGTTCCAGGAGCAAGAGGAAATGAAAGGAAAATGTAGTACAAGAATTCGAATTGTAGCATTCGAATATTACAAATAATAATAATAATAATAATAATAATAATAATAATAATAATAAGCCTCTTGCAAAGTGAGGCTGCCATTCTAGGAGCAAGAGGAAATGAAAGGGAAATGTAGCACAAGCACACACACATTCTATCTATATGTATCACCCAAAAATCATTTGCATAGTCTGTCAAAAATAATTAAAAAAATAAAAAAAGAGAGAGAAAGCTGCCTGCGAGAGCGGAGGTTTGTTCCCTTCTCTGTCCTCCCTCTGACCTACTCTGAACTTGACCCTTTCTCCAGCTCCTTCCTTCCTTCTCTTCCTGCTCCCCTGTTACCCCGATTCTGCCCTTGGCACCACCGGCTCCATCCATCACCCCGATTCTCTTGGCACCCTTTCTCCGGCTCCATCCTCCTCCTCTTCCTCTTTCTCCGTCACCCCGATTCTCTTGGCACCCTTTCTCCAAGGCTCCTTCCTTCTCCTCCTCCTCCTCCATCACCCCGATGAAGGGGAGGCATGTTCCACCCTCTGCCCTCCCTCTGACCTAAATCCCTTCCCTGAACTTGACCCAATCATGATTTGCCAGACCCGTTTTTTTTCAAAAAGATACAGCTTTTACTCCGCTTTCAAATGCCCCTGAACGGGTGTGGAAGCCTTGGATTCAATTGTGAAACGATAGGGGCCAATATGAACTTCCCGCGGTTAATCTGGGTTCTGATCCGGGGTAAAGGGTAGTCTGAATGGCCCCAACAAATGCAGTTTGACTCCCATTGAGCATCCTACGGAAGATCATCTTAGGTCTTTTTTAGCCTTCTCTGTCCATGTGTGCCAGTGCCTCATCAAACTACAAATCCTGGGTTTTTAGCCTTTTCTGTCCAAGTGTGTTGGTACCTTACCAAATTACAAATCCCGGGGTTCTGTAGGATGGATCCATGGCAGTTAAAGTGGTGTCAAACTACATTATTTCTACAGTGCAGATGCACCCCCCTGTTCTTTCTGCCTCTGGCATCAGGTTTTTTTTTTTAAAGAGGAAGTGTGTAGGAACACATCTATGGAGGTACACCTTTATGGAGATTCCAAAGGCTGAAATAAGAAAGAATAGAAATAAACTGGAATCGAGAAACAGGAGGGATAGTGGCCTCTGTTTCACTGGAGCACAAACAGTGCTGTGGAGGCTTCTCCATGCTGGGCTCCATCTTCTCTTCTCTCCTTCCCGGAAGGCTCATTAGGTCTCCTTCTCTCCATGGCGAGCTGACATTCAATTAACTGGGTGACTTCTGGGGCGAATCTAACAAGGGTCTGTTTACAAACACAGGCTGTTGGGACCATAAGGGAGGGCAGGTTAGGTCACACATGTCCCAGAGACCCCCACTTCCCAGAGACCCCCACTGGGCCAGTTTGTTCAGAAGGCTCAGAAGACGTTAAACAAGGCCTTTTGTGAATGGAAGATCAAGCATATTGCCCTCAGTGGGGAGACCAGCATTCCCCATGGCTACTGCCTCCACCTTTGGCGGGAAAAAGAGGCCAGGCCAGGCTGTGCTGCAAAAAAGAGGGTCTTGTGCCTTCATTTGCCAGCTTGTTGCCTTTGCCTTTACATTGCTTGCGCCTTTGGGCAACCCTAAGGTGAAGCGAACATGGGCTTTTCTTGGCAAGTTGCTTGAGAGGGTGGTTTGCCACTGTCATCCTCTAAGGCTGAGAGGCTGTGGTTGTGCAGGAATTGTCCAACACACAAAACCACTACACCACATTGGTTCTCATATATGCATGCTATGTGTGTGTTGTGTGCCTTCAAGTCATTTCTAACATATGGCAACCCTAAAGTGAATCTATCATGGGATTTCATGGAAGTTTTGCCCTTGCTAGCCTCTGAGGCTGATAGAGTGTGACTTGCCCAAGGCTTTAAAGGTAGGATTCTAGGGCATTTGTGATTATGGCAATGATGCCACAGTGGTAAATGTGAAAAGGAAACCGTTGTTGTTAACTGCCTTCAAGTTAGCCCCAACTCATGGTGACCCTATGAATGAGCCATCTCCAAGACGTGGATTCTTGCATGGCAGGAGGTTGGACTGGATGGCCTTTGTGGTCTCTTCCAACTCTATGATTCTATGACTCTGACAGTTCTATAACTCTATGGAGTTTATCACACAAAGGAGATTGGGAGTTTAACCCATGAATATCCCGGAAAAATCACGTAATTACGCAAAACGATTTCACACATCTCACAAAAACCACCATTAAAATGGTCACAAAGGCCTGTTACAAATGGGCACCCTAGTACACGACGAGTGCGTACTAGGGTTAGAAAGGGGCATCACTTCTTGACGCCCCTAACCCTAGTACAGACCCAGTCTGTACAAAATGGCAGCGCCCTATACAGATGGGTGTTGCCATGACTATGTCATCACCGCGCCGCCTCCAAATGAGGCGGTGCGGTTGTGACGTCATCGCGCTGCGCAAGGGCACCTAGAGCACCCTTTACGTGACGCGAGAAGGAGTTCCAAAACAGAGCTCCTTCTGCAGTTTGCATCGCTGGTACAGCCTTTAGACTGCTGTGCCAGGGACACAAGGGAGAAAGAGGCCGAGCGGCCCCTTTCTCCTCCTCCCCGCTGCCATCGGGTGTCCTTGGGGCATGAAGCCCCAAGGACACCCCTTTCCAGGCCGCGGGGAAGCGGCCTTTTGCTGCTTCCCCGCGGCCTGGAAAGCAGTGGATCGGGCCTCAGAGGCTGCCATTGTGGGCCCCGACACAGCGGGGAAAGGGCCGGTTACAGGCCGCCCCAAACGGGTGGTCTGTAACCCGCCAAAGAAGCATTAATGCATATCTTTTTACTTTTGGGATTTTAGCGACAATGCATTTCCAATATTGCTTTATTTGCACAGTTGTATGTGATAATCATTCGTGCAATTACTCACTATTTTCGCTTTATTTGTGGGATTCTTTTAAATGTGCTTTAATCTTTCTTTAATGCTGAAATTAGCCCCAGTGTGATAAAGTCTTATGTTTCTACATTATATCCTTGACAGACCTGCTCCAGTCTTGCAGACTCAGGGCAGCTCTGGCTTCCTCTATCTAGAATGAAGTCTTCCTATTTTCCTGCTGCCTTCTACCTTCCCAGGCATTAATGTCTTTTCCAGTGAGTCCTGTCTTCTCTTGATGTGGCCAAAGTACAACAGCCTCAATTTAGTCTTCTTAGCTTCTAGGGAGTGTTTCTGGATTGATTTGCTCTAGGACTCATTTATTTGTCTTTTTGGCAGTCCACCATAATGTAAAACTCTTCTCCAGCATCACATCTCAAATGAGTTGATTTTCTTCCTATCAGTTTTCCTCTCTCTCCAGCTCTCAAATCCATACATAGTAATGGGAAATATAAAGGCATGGACAATCCAAACTTTAGTATTGACTGAAATGGATCTTGTCAATCTTGTCTTGTTCTTTCATAGCTGTCCCTCCAAGTCTAGTCTTCTTCTGATTTCTTGGGCACAGTCTCCATTCTGGTCAATGACTGATCCATCCTATGGAAAATCTATGATCATTTCAATTTCTTTACCTTCATTACACTTAAGTAAATCTTATGTGGTCATTATTTTGGTTTTCTTTATATTCAGCATTAAATTTGCCTTAGCACTTTTCTCTTTGACTTTCCTCAGTAATCATTCCAAGTCCTTGCTATTTCCTACTAGCATTATGGTGTCATCTTCATAGCTCACATTGTTGACGTTCCTTCCTCTAATTTTTGCATCTCCTTCCTTTGTGTCTAATCCTGCTTTGCATATGATATATCTATCTTGCAAGTTGAAAAGATATGCAGGTAGAATGCAGCCTTGCCTGACTCCCTTTCCAATTAGAAACCATTCTGAAGGAAACAGTTACTCACTTGTAAGTCTAACTTCTAATGTTGTAACTAACTGGATGCTAGCTGTTATTTTAGGCAGTTCCTCAAATCAGAACATCCTGGGGGGATGTCTGGGGGCAACATAGGAGATGGCCTTCTCAGTGGCTTCTCCTAGGATTTGTCACTCTCTCCTTGGGGCAACCAGAATGATTTCCTGCTTGCTCTTCTTCCACTAGCAAGAGAAAATGTTTATGTTTCATCAGCATTTGAGGAATTGACTGCTAGCTAAAGTTTTTAATGTCACACTGTCTCAGCATCAGAGGATGGCAATGCCAATCCCACCTGAAGAAACTTGCCAAGAAAGCCCTGTGACTGTAATACTGTACCTCCACCTTAGGGTTGCCATAAGTTGAAAATGACATAAAGGCACACATAATAATAATAATAATAATAATAATAATAATAATAATAATAATAATAAT
>NC_056524.1:267911741-268021947 GCF_019175285.1 Sceloporus undulatus
TTATATATTTATATTTTCCCGCCTCTCCCACAATAACAATAAGATACAAGAATAAAACATATAATTTTCAAGCATTAAAACAGTTAAAACAGTACAGTCAAACAATTATAAGATATAATATTCTGATCCTGGATAGAAGAATGAATGATGTCTTTACAGAAGATTGGGTGGATATGCTTGCCGGAAGAGATCCGTCTTAACTGCCCTCTTGAAACCCTCCAAGGAGGTAATAAGACAGAGCTCTTCTGGGAGGTTGTTCCATAGTTTAGGAGCCACTGAAGTAAAGGTTCATCAGCAACAATACTTTAATGGTGCACAGTTTTGCTGATTTGTATCCATCGTCTTTTCATGGATTTCATTTGAAAGGTTTTAATTCTATGGGTTGTTTAAATCTATTTTTACAATAAATATATGTTTTACATGCCATGTTGAGCACACTCTCTTCTTGCTTGGCCACACGTGTCCCTGTTTTCACCTGGGAAATATTAGAGGGTGTGCAAGTCCAGTTCCCACCTGAGGCTGCATCTACACTGCAGAGTTAAGGTGGGTTTAAGGGCTCAAACAGAGCTCCATTGTCATGATGCAGGACCGTGGTCAGTCTGTTTGGAATCCTACTGGTGTAGCCTGCATCTGCACTGAAGAAATAATGCAGTCTGACTTTACTTTAAATAATGCAGTCTTCTTTAGCTACAATGGCTCAATGCTATGGAATTCTGGGATTGGCAGTTTGGTGAGATATTTAGCCTTCTCTGTCAGAGGAGATCTCTGGTACTAATGCAAACTACAAATAAAAGTATAGTGTCTATCAAGGGAAGTAATAGTGCCACTCTATTCTGCCTTGATCAGGCCTCACCTGGAATGCTGTGTCCAGTTTTGGGCACCACAATTCAAAAAGGATGCGGAGAAACTGGAGCATGTCCAAAGGAAGGCAACTAAAATAGTGAAGGGTCTGGAAACCATGCCCTATGAGAAATGATTTAGGGAGCTGGGGATGTTTAGCCTGGAGAAGAGACGTTTAAGAGGTGATATGATAGCCCTGTTTAAATACTTGAAGGGATGTCATATTGAGGAGAGAGGAAGCTTGTTTTCTGCTGCTCCAGAGAACAGGACCTGGAACAACAACAACAACAAAAACAATAATAATAATAATTTTTTTTATATCTTCCCGCCTCTTCCAATGGATCGAGGCAGGATCACAACAGAGTTAAAAAACAGTTACAGTATTCCAACATTAGTTACCGTGCAATTAAAAACTACAGCTAAAAACATAAAACATCAAGTGTAAGACATCAAACATCATCAATGGATGCAAGCTCTAGGAAAAGAGATTCTACCTCAACATTAGGAGGAACTTCCTGACAGTAAGGGCTGTTCGACAGTGGAACACACTTCCTCAGAGATTATGCTGGTGTCTCCCTCCTTAGAAGTCTTTAAACAGAGGCTGAATGGCCATCTGTTGAGGATGCTTTGATTTAGATTTCCTGCATGGCAGGGGGTTGGACTGGATGGCCCTTGTGGTCTCTTTCAACTCTACGATTCTATGATTCTATGAACTTAGAGACTCTTAGTTGTTACAGACAGCCAAAATAAAGCTGCTTCGAGTCACAGTGGAAGTATGGTGTTTCAATGATGCATGCGTGCTAAGAGTCCAGAAGCCACACCAAAGCCACACTCCAGTCCTTAGGGCTGGAGCGTGGCTTTGGTGCGACTTCTGGACTCTTAGGACACATGCATCTTTGAAACACCATACCTCCACTGTGACTCAAAGCAGCTTTATTTTGGCTGTCTGTAACAGGCCTCTGAGTTCTTTTTAACACCTTGGACAGTTATAGGTTCTGACAATACTGCTGAGCATTGTTATCTGTTTGCATGTGCTCAGACAGAAGGACCACAGGTAACGCATGGCTCTGACAGGCTCTGACAGTGTGCAAGTCCATTTCCCCATGCCAATGTGCCTATTCCCCTTCCTCTTCCTCCATTCCTCATGTTCCTATGTCTTCCTCCACCTGCTTCCACCCCACAAAACCGGCCATGGGGAGAGACATCTGTGCTGCAGCTTGTGGGGTGTCGCTTCAGGTAGAGCATGTGTTGCTCCTCGAGTCTCATTGCAGGCCAATTAAAGGAGGGCTAAGTGGGCAAGGGAGCCGCGTGCCACCCGTAACCACAAGGACTTAAGGGCCTCAAATCTCTCTGATTATCAAGCTGTTCCTGCCAGCAGCCCGCCACCTCCAGACAAAAAACCCTAGATCAGGATCAATGGGTCCTCCCCAAAGGCTGCTGCTGGGGGTTCTCAGCCACACCCTCTCCAACCCAAACTTTGCTTCCACTTGAACACCTAGCCAGCTCCAAATTCAGGTTCAGCTACCAGAGAACCATATGCTCGCAATTAAGTTAACTTCTGGCTTTGTCGCCAGAGGCAGCGGCAACTGCCAAAGCAGGGACCGGACCCCAAGGGTATTGAGGGGGTAAAGGATGGGGGAGGCAGGCTGATCCAATTGACGCCACTGGTTCACCCTGAGCCCTGCCCTCTGCCGAGACGAGGCCTATTCCATTCCAGCTGTGGCATTGTTAAGTGAATTAACTTTATCCTCAATTTAAAAAGCCAGCGTGAAATCAAAAGAGGCCAGGGGGATGGAAAAGAAAGGACCTGAACAGGAGGAGAAGGAAAGGGGGAGGGAAGACCAGGGCAGGAAAACTCTTACAGGCCAAGTCTCAAATGTGAAATTTGGTCAGGCCCAGAAATCAAGACAGAGCACAGTGGTGGAACTGAAGCTCAGCTTGGCTCAGTCTGCTTTGGTTTTTGCAGCAAAGTCTCTTGTTACTCATCCAGGTGAATGCAATTGTTTGGAAACTTAACATCCAGCATGCACTGAAGGAGGTTTGAAGAGCTGGCAGGCAATGAGGTGCCATTGGTGCACCAGATGGGAGAACCAGAGAGCAGAAATGGGCATGGAAGATTCATTGAAAGGGAGGCTTGCTGCCAGAGTTGCCAGCTAAGGATCCTCCCAGGCCCTGAGCTTTTGGGTCCAAAAACTGGAGGCCTAGATGTTACTCAGATGGTGAAAAAAATCCCAGATGTACATGAGATTACATGCATTTCATATTGTTCACATGCATTTTGAATGTATCCAATAACGTGTTTTTTGTTTGTTTGTTTGTTTGTTTGTTTTTGGAAGGCTACTCCAAAACCTCAAAACCCAGGATAATTGATCTCAGGTTGTGTTCCAAATTTTTCTAAAAGATTCACATTCTTCGCTGTGTGAATAACCGATATGAATAGACTTGGGATAAACCAGAATAAAACTCTGCATGCCTTCAATATATTTCGTAGACTTCTCATAATTGACTACATCATCATTCTCAGTGCTGCCATATGTGAGCGACAAAACTCACAGAGATGTACAGAGAGGCAGTTCTGATTTATGAAATAACGTGAACAACAAAACCTGAATGCGTATGTAAAGAGATCTTCTAGGACCTTTGAGACTAACTAAAAGAAAGAAGTTGGCAGCCTGCTATAAGACCTCTCTACATACTGATTCTAAAGATTAACATCACTATTTCTTTCATAAACTAGAAGGCCTGAGTGAGATTATTCCCATAGTCCCAGTCACAAAAACAATGTTTGAATAACCTCCAAGGGATGCTTCCCCAGGATATTAATTAAGCATTGTGTCTTAAGTCCAACACCACAGTTGCTCACAGCTTGTCAATGAAACAGAGAGACACTAGTGGCTCCTGCCACACTGCACAATTAATACAGTTTGATATTGATTTATCTTTCATGGCTCTATGCTATGGAATCCTGAGATTTGTAGTTTGTTGGGGCACCAGAGGTCTCTCATAGAGAAGGCTACATATCTCACAAACATTTCAGATCCCAGAATTCCATCACATTGAGCCATGGCACTTAAAGCAATGTCAAGCTGCATAAATTGTGCAGTGCAGATGCAGCTAGTAAGAGAATATATATTTCCTGTTTGGAAATTAAGACAGAGACCTTAGCTAAAGGGCTGCCCTCAGAGCAAGAGTGCCTGGTACCAGCTTTGGCTGATATGCCAACTGCGCCCCTGTCTGGACAGAAAGGACCTTGAAACTATAGTACATGCACTGGTAACTTCTCGCTTGGATTTCTGCAATGTGCTCTACATGGGGCTACCTTTGTACCAGGTTCGGAAGCTGCAACTAGTGCAGAATGCTGCAGCCAGATTGATTACAGGTACCCTCAGATGGGACCATATAACACCTATTTTAAAATCTCTTCACTGGCTACCTATTAGCTTCTGGGCGCAATACAAAGTGTTGGTCGTTACCTATAAAGCCCTATATGGCTTGGGCCCGAGTTACTTAAGGGAGCGCCTCTCCCTACACAATCCGCCCTGCACCCTCAGAACAACGGGGAAACTTCTGCTTGATTGCCCCAGGGTAAAACTGGCAGCAACTCACCGGAGGGCTTACTCTTCGAACACACTTCCAGAGAAGATCCGACTTTGCCCCACAATAGAAACCTTTAAGAGGGCATTAAAGACTCACCTCTTTCAAGTAGCTTTCCCCTCTGATTTAGTTTAGATAATGAACCCTCCTACCCATAATCTGTTGTTTTTAACTATATGTACTCGCCCTGGGTTTTTATGCGATTTGTATGAAGTTGTGATTGTAATATTTTATTGTTCTGTACCATGACATGTATCACATAATTTGCTAAACAGTAAACCGCTTTGATCTATAGGAAAGGCAGTATATAAATAAAACTTTTATTTATTATTATTATTAAGATGATATGAAGGAATTATTCCTTTTCAATGATTTAGGGAGATGGAGAAAGGAACAATTCATCTAGTCTTATTTGCCAGAAGATGGATAGAGTGCAGAGTGGAGGGTGACTCCTGGCACTACATGGACTAAAAGGAAAGGAAGAAGCTAACTAAGGGGCTCTGCAGACCATTCCGAAGGGGTGGCCTCGAGCCGCCCCTTCTTAAGCCAGATCAGGGCCACAGCAACCGCATGCCACAGCCCCAATCTGGCCTTTCCAGAGTACAAAAAGGAGCCGCAAAAAGCAGCTCTGTGTGCCTTGGAAAGGGCGCGATAGCCGCAACTATATGATGCTTCTTCAATACTGGCATCATCCAGATGCAGAGCCAGAGGAGCACCATGATGCCCCATGCCATGTGTAGCAGCACGTGGCGTCATAGAGCCGTGGGGGTGGAGCTGGGGCATGCATCGTTGAGACACTATGCCCCGACTCCATCCCCCAGCTGGCCCTTGTCCTTATGACCTGCAGTAGTGTCATTAGGGGAGTGCAGGGGAGTTGGATCACACTGGGTGACACCCCAGAAGATAGGGGTGACACCCTGTCAGCCCCTGGCCCTCCCCAGGTCCTAGGGGCTTTTCCATGGCCCTTCACGTGGGTGCGCAGGACATTTCCCACCCTCCCTGGGTCCCAGTGGCTCTTGCCCAGCCCTTCACAGGGGCATGCAGCTGCTCCCTGGGGGTGTGCAGAGGGATTCGGCTGTGCGTGCACACTCCCGCATGCACGAGAAATCCCATACTGGAAGTCCCACCTCCATAAGTCCCATCCCCACCATGACTGACTGCACTGGGTGACACCAACCCTAGAAACGCCGCTGATGACATGTATTATCTTGTTCTATTCAGAGGCAGGAGTGGGCATTAAGTGAGAAGGAGTAAACCCATAGACACACCTTTTATGGCACCAGCAGTCTGCTGAAACACTGCACCAAGCACTCTTGGTCTGGAGAGAGGCAGAAAAGTCCTAGGAACTAGGCAGCAAGGCCATGACTCAGGAGTGATGGCAATAGGAACATCAGTAGCCTAGTAAATCCTCTGGCAAGAGGCTTTAAAGGGTCACTCTGAAATATATGAGGTGTGGGAAATCTGGAGCAATGCCAACCCAGGTCACCAAATGAATTCCACTGGACTACGCGTAAAGTACGTTCTCACAACAACTCCCCACCCACCCACATTTTTTAATACTCTAGCCTTGAATGAATGCAAAGGGATCTTGTAGCACTGTTGACAAAGATGAGCACTGTCTGTACCTGGGCAAGTGCCTTGAAGAAACTGATGGATTCTCACTCCATCAGACTGAATTTGGTGCTTTCTATGGGGGAAGAATTCAGAGACATCTCCGTATTAGTCTAGAATATCACTATGCAAAAGGTTCTTGTAGCACAGCCAGCCGATGTCTGTCTGTACCTGGCCAAGTGCCTTGAAGAGCTGATAGGTTTCCTTTGTACTTTGTTATATAATCCCTTTGCATACTGCTATTCCAGTCTAACAAAGCTATGTCTCTAAATTCTATGTAGAATGTCATCAGCTGGAATTCTGGTAGACTGAAACCACAACAAACAAAAAACCATCTTCTCCTCAGGTAAGCTGTCTTTTCATTATCATTAATTTCATTACCATTACTCATTATCCATTTTATAGATATTGGCTAAACTTTGACATATCTGACTGATGTCCTGTCAAAAGAAAAAGAGCATGAATTGCCATGACTGAGCAGTCAACAACATTTTAAAGTTTTTAGTTATTGCTATTTTTTTTAAAAAAAGTGCAGCATGGGTTACCTGTCTCAAATTGTACTGGCTTACAATTCCTTTGCAGAAATATTTACACACACACACACACACACACACACACACACACACACTTTGACTTTTCCACATTCATTGTGTTACAGACAGGAACTGAAATGGATTTAACTGGCATGGTGACCAGGATACATAGCAGTGTGAAGGTGGAGACTATTTTTATTGTGGCACAAATGTTAAGTAAATCAAAACACACTGGCAGGAATTTTCTCCAATGTAATGCCATTGATAAGAACCCTTGGAACAAAGCTGCCCCTCCACTGACTCCAACTAGGCCAATGTTATCAGCTCTGGATGGCAGCTATAGCTCTGCAGAATTCAGGATTATTTTCCTAGTCCTACCAGAGGGGACTGAACCTGGAATCTTCAACAAAGGAACTCGCTATAGACCCAATAGGGGCTCAATCTAGTCCAGAATCACCAACTCTGACTGGCAGACCAAGGTTCCTTTTAGAATGTTTTTCCTGGAGAAACCAAGTACTGAACCTAGAATCTGCTTCATAGCAAGCAGACTTGAAAGGAGTCAGACCCTTGGCCCATCTACTCCAATATTTTCAGCTCTGGCTGGCAGAGTTTTCTCCCAGTTTCCAGGCACGACTTTTTCCCAAGGTTACCAGGAGATGTTGGGTATTGAACCTAGGACCTTCTGGTTGCAAAGATCACTCTCTTCTCAAAGATTATCTTCAGAGGTTCTCCTCTGAGCCTACCCACCAAATGAGGTGAGGCAAGTGGGTAGTAAAAAGAGGACCTTTTCAGTACTGGCACCACAGATGTGGAATGTCCTCCCCAGACCCCAGAGAAGCTGGTCCAGCATCACATTGTAGTTGATCTAGTAATGCTGCTGGTACACTTGACTTTTCTTTTTCTTTCTTTTTTTCTTTCTTATTTTATTCACATTTGGTTGTTCCTTCAAACATGTTAGGTGTTTGCATCAGTCTATTATGTTTTTATACTTCATGCAGTATACACATTGGTTGGCTATTCCTGCATGGCAGAATGGGGTTGGACTGGATGGCGCTTGTGGTCTCTTCCAACTCTAGGATTCTATGATTCATGCATTTATAAAAGTTTCATTATGTGAACTATCCAGGGAACTTTAGCTTCTAGATTATTTTTTGGCCATTTTTCTTTGGCCAAAGCTCTTTGAGGACAGGTTCTTGAGAGCTTCAAAATGTACTTGGGCTATTTGGGGTCCACAGACCAAACCTCCCCCACTACTGTATTAGACTATCACAACTATATTAACGTGGAAAGGTTTGAGAGATATGGAAGCTTGGTTTTTGCCTTCTTATTGTTGTTGTGTTCCTACAAGTTGTTTCTGACTTATGATGATACCAAGGCAACCCTACCATGGAGTTTTCTGGGGCTGAGAGTCAGTATCTCACCCAGGGTCGCCCATTGAGTTTCTACTACACTACACTGGCTGACCTTTGCCTGCTGAATTGGAATGGGGCTTTATCCTCATTGCCACAAGCGAGCCAACATGATGTAGTAGTTTGATCATTTATGACCTGAGTTTGAATCTCTGCTAGGCCATGGAAACCTTCTGGGTGTTCATAGACAAGTCACACTGTCTCAACCTCAGAGAAATGCAATAGCACAAACCCCTCTAAACAAATCTTGTACAGAAAACCAATTAATAAGTTCACCTTAGAGTTGTCATAAGTCAGAAACAATTTGAAGGCACACCACAACAACAACAACTTGCTTTCGTACTTGACTTTGTAAAAAAAGATAACTCCAGGCATACCTGCTGGCATGGATATTTACCAAACAAATTGTCCTTCACTTGTTCAGTTTCCTTAATATTCCCTGTAACTGTAATTGTGCAACAAAATCCATGCCGATTGGAAAGTAAATTTGTTAGTTTAGAAATGGTTCTGCAAGATCAACATGCTCTGTGATAATATTCTTAACAAAGCCATCTTATGCCATAAATGGACAAGCTACTTTTTTGAACCTCAGCTCCCAGAATCCCCAGACATCATGGCCACTAGGAATTGCAGCTGAGGAGAGTAATTTTCCAAACTAATGAAGGCCACCAGTGAAAGCAGTTTCATTAAGAGAACCAAATAATAGTATTCTTGACACTAAGTAATCCTTAGTGTTCCTGCACTTTGAGCAGTCTTCTCCATCCAGGTGTCCTCCAGATGGGTTGGGATGCAACTCCCATTGTCCCTAGCCAACAATGGCCATGCTGGTTCAGGATGATGGACACCGTAGTCCAACATACATGTTCAGAAAGCACCAGATGGGATGACTCCTCCTAAGTGTCCTGGGGATGACCTTTGCTCTGAACATCTCCAAGGTGGTTCCACCTTGCCAGGGAGGCTGATAGCTGATAGGACCTGAACTGATGGAGGAGTCACGGTGAGGAATAATTCCCTCCCTGCTAATGTTTAACCTCCCATCCTGCAGCTCTACAGGTCAATGCTTCTTAACCCTAAAATGAGGCGGTGGCGGAGGAAAGCTGGTCCTCTGCCTCCCAGTTCATCTGCAATCTCTCTCACTCCTCACCTTTCTGAACTCATTCCTGGATATTTCTCCTCTACTCAAAGATTCATTTCTTTATCCTTCCTGGAATACACACAGAGAGACACATACTGGAAAGGATCAATCTCTCCCTATATCCAATATATATCTTGTTGTTGTGTGCTCTCAAGTTATTTCTGACTTACGGTGAACCTATCACAGGGTTTTCTGAAACAATGGGAAGATAACAACAGCAATAACAACAACAATTTAATGTTTTGTTTTTAAAAAAACAACAATCAAACTTCTGCACCACATATTATTTCAGCTATTTTATTTTAACTTATATTGGGAGTTGTTATGGGATTCATATTGGGGGAAGATGGAGTGTACGTGAAATAAATAAAATTAATGTTCATCACTTTACTTCCAATGGACATCACTGAGAGAATGGTGGAAGCTGAAATGTTTATGTTTATGAACACAAATGCCCATTTCAAATGAATGCATGCTCATCGTAAGGAGAAAAATAATGCCCAGTTAATGGACTTTAATGAGCAAAAAGCACATTGATACTTTTCACATGCCAAATAGTTTATAGAATCATAGAGTTGGAAGTGACCCCTAAGGGCCATCTATGCCAACCCCCTGCCATACAGGAAGACATATTCAAAGTGTGTGTGTGTGTGTGTGTGTGTGTGTGTGTGTGTGTGTGCTGTGTACTTTCAAGTTATTTCCAACTTATGGCAACCCTAACATGAGTTTTTCTTGGCAACATTTGCTTGGAGGAGGTTTGCCATTGCCTTCCCTTGAGGCTGAGAGAGTGTGACTTGCCCAAGGTCACCCAGTGGGTTTCATGGCCAAGCTGGGAATCGAATCCTGGCCCCCAACACTCAAACCTCTACACCACATGTAAACTCAATAACAGGGACCAGAAACTGATGGCACTTTGGGCATGTCCTCTTGTGATAGTGATCTGAACTGCTAGTAAAGTTGATCATTTCCCCCCAAACTTGAAAAGAAACTGTATGCATCCTTAGATGCATGGTTCTCCATTTGTTCTTGTTGTTGTGTGGCTTAATTTCCAACATATGGTGACCCTAAGGGAGACCTATTGTTAGGTTTTCTTGGCAAAATGTGTTCAGAAAAGGCTTGCCATTGCCTTCCCTGAGGCTGAGAGTGTGTGACTTGCAGAAGGTCCCCCAGTGGGTTTCATGACTGAGCAGGGAATCAAACCCTGGTCTCCAGAGTCATAGTCCAAGGCCCAAACCACTATGCCACACTGGCTGTCATAGGGATCACCATATGCATCAACACACTCACAAGTTTTGTATTTCTATGGTTATTCTTGCAGTTTAATTATGAATGTGCTTCCTGGGCACCTGTTCACTCCATGCATCTGAGGAAGCAGACCAAGTTTATGCAGTAGAATCAGTAGGGAGGTGCTGGGGGTGTGGATTGCACTGGGTGACACTGTGGGGTGCAATTTGAGTTCCCCAGGGTGTTAACCCTTTCAAAGGGAAACAAAAATATGCAAGTATGAAAGTTAAAATTGTTAGAGTCCAGCTTTCATCAGCAAACAGCAAAAGTGTGGGTCAGCCTATTTATTCCAAATCTGCCTTGCTAAAGAATAAAGACTTACTCCAAAAATGACAAACATGCAGTTTGTAGTTTAAAAACAAATAATAATGACTTTAATAAATATAAATCCTATCATAACTGATGATGGCTTGGGTAGAGAGAGAAGCTCTCATCATCTTTAATATAGCAGGAAGAGACTGTTAACCTCACTCAGACTGGTTAGAATCTTGAGAAAGAGTCTGTTAAAGAGCCTCCAAGAGTGAGTGACCAAAGTCACATGTTTAGATAGAATGAGATCGGAGGGAAAGGAGAATGCAATGGATACATTTTCCATCAGACACCAGAAGGGGTGTGTGACAGCACTGCTCCTCAAACATCTGCCTTTTGGCACAAACAGGCTGCAGTGTTTGCTTGTGTCCCTTTAAAACATTGAAAAGATTGTGTGAATGCGGTGAGGTTCAGCCGGAGGAGAAAAGAGAGGACCCAGATTTTAAATTTTATTTTTTTAAAAAATTATATATATATATATATATATATATATATATATATATATAAATTTCTTTAAAAACATCACATTTTACCAAATGTTCACTTCAGCCACATGAAACTACGTCTGTGTATGTAGCAACAGCAGCTTCATTGATATACCACTTCATACCACCTAAGCAGTCTCCAATGCTGGATACTCATTTTAGTGACCTCTGAAGGATGCAAGCCTGAGTCAACTTGAGCCCTGGCTGGGATTGAACTCACAACCTTATGGTTTGTGGGTGAGTGGCTGCAGAACTGCATTTAACCACTGTGCCACCAGGGCTCCTGGTGGATACATATACATATGTAAATATATTTAGGCTGTCCATAAGATGTTGTAATTTAAAAGTATAGTTTTAATTTTGCTTGTTGTTTATGCCACAATTATTACCATGATATCCAGTAATATCCAAGAATTATTATGAATGAATAACATGAGTGCAAAAAAAAAATCACAAAGGCTTCTGTATGGTGTTGTATGGAGAGCCAATGTGGTGTAGTAGTTTGAGTGTTGGACAGCAACTCTAGAGAGCAGGGTTCAAATCCTGCCTCGGCTATGCAAACCCATGGGTGACCTTGGGCAAGTCACACTCTCTCAGCCTCAGAGAATGGCAAGGGCAGTACCCCCCCTCAAAGAAACTAAGGGCCGCCATAAGTCAGAAAAAGACTTGGAGACACACACCAACAAAGGAGACCCTATCCTGGGGTTTTATTGGCAAGATTGGTTCAGAAGGGGCTGGCCCTCAATGAGGCTGAGTGTGACTCGCCTAAGGTGGGGACGTGGGCACTGAGTGCTTCTTTGGCCATCTAACAAACACCCCAGGCGCTTCCCTCCCTCCAAACCCAGTCTGCAAATCTTTCGCTTGTTCTCCTTTCACTTTCTCCTCCCCCCATCCTTTCCCCCTCCTTCCTCACTAGGATCCCCCCTTCACACACACCCCAAGGCTGGCGTCACCGTTGGAGAACCTGTCCCCCCA
The DNA here is from genome assembly GCF_019175285.1 of Sceloporus undulatus. Taxonomy (NCBI): domain Eukaryota; kingdom Metazoa; phylum Chordata; class Lepidosauria; order Squamata; family Phrynosomatidae; genus Sceloporus; species Sceloporus undulatus. The sequence goes on from NC_056524.1 coordinate 267,923,917, forward strand.
AGTTCCCACCTTCCCCAGACATCAGGCGGCTTGGGCGTCACCCTGGGCACTGGTCCTAGGATTAGAACTCGCCTCCCGGCCCTTCCCTCCTTCAGGCACTTCGCTGGCGCTGCGAGGGAGACCCTCAGCCTCCCAGATGGTAAGTTGGAGAGGAGAGAAGGGGACAGAAATGAGGAGCACTGGTTTTAGGGGGGGGGTCTTTTGGTGGGGGGCTCTGGGTTCCTGACTTTTTTCCCCGGGGGGGGACCCCTGCCTTTGGTTGCACACAGAGATGCGTTTCCAGATGTTAAGTTGGAGAGGGAAGGGGGGGACCCTCCTTGGCATGGGCAGGAATGGGGGGGCACTGATTTTTCGGGGGTCTTTCAGGAGTCTCTCTAGTTGCTCTAGTCCCTGACTTTTCCAAGGGAACACTCTTGGGTTGCTTCTTCCCCAAAGTCTTTCTGGGGCACCCACCACTTTTTTTTGGGGGGGGGCTGCCTTTGGCTGCCATAGAGATAGGCTTCCAAGGAGTGAGTCCGGAGCATCTCCAGCAGAAAAGGGGGGCTGGCCGTGGGGAGGGGGGGTTCTTCCTGGGGACGGTCTGGAGGTGGGGAGGGGGGTTGCTTCTTGGGGAAGTCTATGGGGCAAAACAGGGCATGGGTATTTTTTATGGGACTTGCTGGTGGGATGGAAAGGATGGTTCTTGGAGAGGGACCCCTTGGAGAAATAAAGCTCCTGGTGAGTCTATTTGTTGGAGAGAGAAGGGGTACGATCCAGATCCCCCCCCCCGGAAAAAAGGGGCCCCCCCCCCCCCCAAAGAGAGCCATCTGAGCCCTCCATCCCTCTCCTGGCGACTCCTTGTCTTGAGTTGCGCTTCGCATCGCACCTGAGCGCCTTTCGCTAAGGATGCGCTCAGGTGTGAAGGCAAGGGGGGATCCTGGGCAGGGGATTTTCACAAGTCCTGCCATTTAAGGGTTGTTGGGTTTTTTAATGACTCTAGCCAGGGGATGCTGGGACCTGTCGTTCTTCTGTGAAGTAAAGAAAAGTGTCTATGTCAGGGGATTTTGGGAATTGCAGTCTTCCCATTGAAATAAGAAAATGGACGTGGCTGGAGGATACTGGGAGGTGTAAGTCTTCCCAGAAGGTTCGTAAAAAGAAAAGTGTCTGGGCCAGAGGATGCTGGGAATTGTAGTCCTCCTAGAAAGTGACAAGGGACCTGGCTATGAAGAATGGGTGGTTCTGGGCATTATAGTTTCCCTTCAATAGGGTGATCAGAGGTCCTCCTTTTCTCTACATTTCAGCTTTTTTGTTCAGGAGGTATTCCAAAATATCCTGCATTTGGAGAATGACAAAGAAGCATAAATTTACATTTATAGGAGTGGGGTTTTTTAAAAGGTTTTATTGGGGAATGTCCTACATTTTTCTTGACTGCCCTACATTTTATGGTTGCGACATCTGATCACCCTGCCCTACAGGAAAGAGGACCCTACCTGGTGTGTGTGTGTGTGCGCGCACATGCTCTAGAAACTGAAGTCCTCCAAATAGTGGAAAGGGATTCACTGTCCTGGGGATTCTGGGATTGGCAGTCCTCCCAATAGGACCTGGCTGGGGGGTGTTGTAGTCCACCTTAAAGTATTTCCTTAGCCACACTCAGTGGTCTGACTCTCTCTGCTTTGCTTTGGCTGGAGTCGTGGCTGGAGTCAGTCTGGCAGGAGGAAGGTGAGGAGGAGGAGGAAGAAGAGGAAGAAGAGGAGGAAGAAGAAGAGAATGAAGAAGGCACTGGTGAGGAGGAAGCATCACTGGGGACCCAGCTAGTAGCAGGTAAGTGCCAGTCAGTCGCCAGGTAGGAGGAGGGCACATGGCATCCTTCCTCAAAGCCCCTTCCATCAGCCTTTCCGTACCAGGCTCAAAGAGACACCCAGGGGTCATCCAGTCCAACCTTCAGCCTATGAAGCGAATCGAGTGCTAACCCTGTTTAGACCTCTGTGTTCCCACTCTTAAAGGGGACAGCCAAAAAATCAAACAAATGGGCCTTAGAACAGATGAAGCCAGAAATCTCCTTGGAAGTCAAGATGATTTAATTGAGTTTAAAAATCATCTGGATAAACCTGCCAGATTAAAACAATATTAAAACTGACTGTACAATATTAAAACACCAGTGCTTTAAAACAATATAAAATTATTTAAAAACATGACAAGAACAGTAAAATGTCAAGCACACACCATTGGAGAACTTTCTGCATAGTCATTTAGTGGCCAAGTGGCTGTTCAAATAAAAAAGCATTTGCCTGCTGGTGCAAGGAGGGTACAAAGGGAGCCAACCTAGGGTGCATTTACACAGTAGAAATAATGCAGTTTGACATAGCTTTAACTGCCATGACTCCACCCTACAGGTCCCTGGGATTTGCAGTTTTGTGACAGCCAGGGTGATGAAGTGGTTTGAGTGCTGGATTATGATTCTGAGGCTGCATCTGCACTGCAGAAATAATCCAGGTTGACACCACTTTAACTGCCATGGTTCAATGCTATGGAATTTTGGGAACTTTAGTTTTGTGAGACATTTAGCCTTCTCTGTCAGAGAGCTCCAGAGCCTCAACAAACTAAAATCCCAAGAATTCCATAGCCAGGGCAGTTAAGGAGGTGTCAGCCTGGACTATTTTTGCAATGTGGAAGCAACCTGAATCTGGTGACCTAGGTTCTTTTGGAATTCCCTTGTGTGCTCCATTATCCATTGAATGTTTGCAATGTGGCCACTTTTGGGGCATGTGTCATCTGAACTCCACACCCCCAAAGCAGCCATCTGTTTCAGACCATAGAATCATAGAGTTGGAAGAGACCTCAAGGGCCATCAAGTCCAAACCCCTGCAGGAAATCACAACCAAAGCACCCCCAACAGATGGTCATCCAGCCTCTGTTTTAAAAACCCCAAAGAATTAGACTCCGTTCAATTCCTGTTTGGCCATGAAACCCACTGGGTGACCTTGGGCAAGTCACACTCTCTCAGCCTCAGTGGATGGAAATGGCAAACCCCCTCTGAAGAAGCTTTCCAAGAAAACCCTGTGATAGGTTCATCTTAGGGTCACCATAAGGCAGAAATAACTTGAAAGTGCACACCACACACATCACCTGCAGTGGCTGGTGACTTCCATGTCTGCTGTGGGTGTCAGTTTGCAGCAGCTCAAAAGAGCTATCCAGGGTACTGAACCCCCAAATAGCTTCAGAATTTTTGGATAACACCTTTAAAGTTCAGATCAAATCCCGGAGTGGATTTTCCACCACCATCATCCCACTGAAACTGAATCCACTAGCCACCATGAAAGAAATAATCTCATCACACTCTCAGTGCACAGCAAAACCTGCAAGCTGTCTGCTCTGGATTTAAGAAGGTTCAACACTTGACACAGAAACTGTGTGAAGCCTCTTGGAAACACTGCTTTTAGAGGTAGCTCTGCAGTTTGTTGATGCTTTAAAACACCAGTTGAATTGTTGTTTAGAGGAGGACCTTGGGAACTAAGTTTCTGCAAAAGGTTTTTAACAGAATTTTTGACACTTTTACCAAACTACAACTCCCAGGGATTTTTTGAGTGGAGCAGAGTTGAAAAGGAAAAAGTCTGCATTTGCAGCAACTCAAACTCCTGAGGCCAGCAAAGAGACAGAACAAGTTTATTACAGGGTCAGGTTGTTACTCTTTTAGGCAGGGGAAAGGAAAAGATACTCCAGCAATTCATCTCTTGAATAGATTGCATGGATCCCCCCTCCACCCAATGATGATACTTTTTTAAAATCCTGATTTTCAAATCCAGAAATTAATTTCTAGATACTTACATTTTGTATGTGTGTGGTGTGAGTATGTGTAAGAAATGATTGTATAGCATTTTGGCAATCCACTGTCATCTTCTGAGGCTGAGAGAGTGCGACTTGTCCTAGGTCACCCAGTGAGTTTCCATGGCCAAGCCAGGATTTGAACCCTGGTCTCCAAAGTTCTTACACCACTACATCCCACTGGCTTCTGACTGTTGATAGTACAATAAATTTCTGCAAATTAACCATTTAATCAGTAAAAGAAAAATCCAAACTCAACGTCAGTTAAAGAATCTATGCAGATCATCACAATTATTTTCATTTATTTCCTGCCCTCTTTCACAAGATCTCAGGGTGACATGCAGCTGAAACTGATTGCAGAAAATTAAAAAGTACCAAAAATGTAACGATTTAGCATGACAGAACAGGTTACTGTTGTTGTTGTGTGCCTTCAAGTCATTTCTGAATTATGGTGACACTAAGGCTACCCTATCATGGAAAATAATATTGCTGCACAGGAAAAAAAATCATTTTATGTACTCCAAAACTGCAGACGTCAATTTCTGGGTCATTCCCTATTTCAAAAAGCAAAATCAAATTAAACAAAACTATCTCTCCCAGGCCTAAAACTACTGGGGGGGGGGGGGAGCATTGTCCTCATGCCCCTGGGGTGTTTGGGCTCAAAAATAGGTGGTTATCTTGGGACCACAAAAATGGCCTTGGAGGCCAATGCAGGACCATGGGCCATACTCCTCCTCCAAATCCCACATTGCTCTGGATTATTCATCCTTCCCTAATCCCATAAATGGAATGTTGCAAATAATCTAATAGTGGACTCTCCTGGGTCTGCACTGTTGTCCACAAGGGGCTCTTGTTGTTGTTGTTCATCCCCTACCCACTAATTAACCCTTTCTGCTCCTGGGAATACATGAAATGATCTTGTGGTTACTCCTCATTTTTTAATTCTCTTTTTCAAGCAGATTGCAATCTTTCTGGTGGGAAGTGGCTCAGTCAGAGATGCTCATAAGAGAGGGGAATGGCTTCTCTTTGTCTCCCAAGTGGGTCCTAAATCGTACTCTAGGGCCTCTCCAGATTCTCTTCTGCCCCCTAGAAGCCAAGAATGGCTCAGAACAGGAATGTTTGGCAAACCACAGCAGAAAGCTTGGCGATCAAGGGGAATTAAGAGAAGGAGGGATGCTTTTTGCAAAACAGTTTGGAAATGTTGCTTTTCAGGGCTTCATCCCTTTCTCCCAACCAGCATGACCAGTTGTAATATAATTATTATTATTTATTTATTTATTTATTATTATTATTATTATTATTATTATTAACCTTTATTTATAAAGCACTGTAAATTTACACAGTGCTGTACATACAACCTTTTAGTATTCATTTTATTTATTTATTTATTTATTTATTTATTTATTTATTTATTTATATCCCACCTTCCTCCTGACACAGAGACTCAAGGTGGCTAATATATTAAAAAGTAACTTTTCCAAGCTCTGGTTTTTAGTTAGAAGGATGTGTGTTTGTGGATGTACCTTCATGTTCCCTGTTGACTTATGGGGACCACATGAACTTCATAGGGTTTCCTTAGGCCAGGAGTCCTCAGAGATGGTTTTGCTAGTCCCTTCCTCTGAAATATAGCCTCTAGCACCTGGGATTTATTAGCAGTCTCCAATAAACCAGGGCCGATCCTGTTTAACTTCCAAGATCCAATTTTTCACTGCAGTGCCAGAAGATTCCTTGTTCTGCCTCAGGACAATCCTGTGTGTAGTTTGATCTGAGAATGTCAAATCTATTAAATTGTTCCTTTTGGAAAGGAGTGGAGAAAATGTGGCCTATGGGCTATAAATTGCCTCACATTGGTCCAAAACATGGAAAAACACTCCCAGTCTCCTAGAGGGCATACTAACCCCCCTCACCCCCAGCCTGTCCTAGCCTAGAACTCTAACCACTACACCATGCTAGCCTTTACTGGTGCATAACCCTGCAAGAAATACAAGCATTAGCTCTGAGCACCAACACAAATTCTGGCTTCTGTACATTTCTCTGAAGGGAAGTTGCAATGACAGAAGCTGCTGTTTGCTCCCAGGTTCTCTTTCTGAACTCTTTGACTTCTCATTCTCTCTCATTCTTGGCGCAGATGGGTTCTGCAGTTTGGAGACAACCCTTCAAGAGGATGTTGGGACTTGTGACCAGCTATGCACACAGCTTTACAGAAACAAACAGGTAACTGGCGTGATCCTATCAAGAGCTTAAAAGTTAAGAAATTTGGACCACCCAAACAAATTCTAGGACAAAGTTATTTCTATCCCTGAGTTCAAAAGAGATATATCTACAGGTGGATAGACTCCACAATAGAAACCACAATAGCTGTCTTTACTTTGCAAGACCTGAGCAGGGTTATTGATGACAAGATGACTTGGAGGTCTCTCATTTAGCAGGTTGCCATAAGTTAAGTCAATTTGATGGCAGTTAACTACAGCAGTACAAATACAGGTTGAGTTTCCTTCACACAGAATTCTGACATTTGAAATACTCCAAAATCCAAAACTTTTAACATGGGTTGCTGACATAATGATACATTTGCTTTCTGATAGTTCATTGTACACAAACTTTGTTTCATGCACAAAATTATTTTAAAAATAGCATATAAAATTACCTTCAGGCTAGGTGTATAAGATGTATTTGAAACATAAATCAATTCTGTGTTTCAGTTGGCTCCCATGTCCAAGATATTTCTTCATGCACATATATGTAAGTACAAGTATTCCAAACTCCAAAGAAAAAAACACACCAAAATCATAAAAACTTGCAGTTTGAAACATTCCCCCCCCCCCCAGGAATAACCAGCTTTGCTCCTCCTCTGTTGCAAAGTTGTCCATTCTGAAGCTGAGCAGTTGACTGCGCGCACATCCTGCTGAGCTGCTCGAGTCATCCATCACTGCTGCTGAGTTATCAACCACTGCTTAGACTGAGCAACTGCTATTGCTCTGTGGTCAGACCAAAGCACCCAGCAATGGCCACATGGCCGAGCACCTTGTTTAAACCTCAGAGCAAGCAACTGGTGGCAGCACTGGATGCACCAGGCAGCCCAGTGGGGCATACATATAGGCACCATTCAGACTCACCTATTTGCGCTGGATGGAACTGGGCAGAATCGGGTCCCCCCCTCCCAAATCTCTCCGGAAGCAAGTGCCCACTAAAGAATTACCTCAGTCGGGGTAATTAAACCCTGAATGCCCTTACAGCTCTTCTGGAGAGTTCACATTTGCAGGTACCGGTTTAAAATGAAGGCACCTTTGCTGTCAATCAAACAGTTCCGCTTTCGTCAGGGTGACGTTTCCTGCAGCCATTGGGCAATCAGAAGTGTGCTTCCCCCCTCCTTAAAAAAAAAAAAAAAACAGGCGGCAGTATGCACAGATGCTGTCAAATTTAAAAACCTCCAGGTGTGTGTGTGCGTGTTGTGTGTATTTGGGTCACTACAGATTATGGATCTTCCACTGCCTCCACTTTTCAACCCCAAAATGCATTCTAATGCAATCTCTGCATCCTCCCTTCTTGCAACCCCATAATGCCTCATACACATATAATAATAATAATAATAACAACAACAACAGCAACAACAACAACAACAACAACTATTATTATTATTATTATTATTATTATTATTATTATTATTCCTCACCCCAAATGGCATCTCTGCATCCTCTTGCTTTCCCTAAACCACCTCAGAATGCCTTACAGACACATAAAGTAGCAAAAGCATTCTGTATCAATTTGCCAAATTGAAAGGGAAACATCTGTATCATTCGCATTGTAGCATTCGCATATAAAAATAATTTAGAAAAAAAGTCTATTGCAAAGTGCCGTGCTGGGAGCAAGGAAATGAAAGGGAAAGTCGCACAAGCAGACACACATTCTATCTATATATGTATCTACCTGTAGCAAAAAGCATATGCATAGTCTGTCAAAAATAAAAAATAAAATAAAAAGAGAGAGAAAGCTGCCTGCGAGAGCGGAGGCTTGCTCTGTTCCCTGCCCTCCCTTTGACCTGCACTGAATTGACCCTTTCTCCAGCTCCATCCTCCCACTCCATTACCCCCGATTGCCCTTTGCATCCTTCCTCTGGCTCCTTCCTCCTCCTCCTCCTTCTCCAATGAAGGGGAGGAATGTTCTGCCCTCTGCCCTCCCTCTGACCTAAATCCCTCCCCTGAACTTGCCTCAATCATGATCAGGGACAAGTTCATATTCGCCAAACCTGTTTTTTCCCCCCAAACGGTACATCTTTTACTCCGCTTTCAAAAGACCCAAGCTAAGGGACATTTGCCCCAGAATGGGTGTGCAAGCCTCGGATTTGCTTGTGGGAGATTTGGGGCAAATATGAACTTCCCATGATTAATTCGGTTTCTGATTCGAAGTAAAAGGTAGTCTGAATGGCCCCATAGTTAGCTGCCTGACATCAGAATGGAGGGCTCCAGATCTCCTGGGAAGATCCAGAGCAAACGGGGACTTATTAAAAGCCAAAGTAATTGTGGGAAAACCCAGTTCTGCTGCTGAATAGACCGGCTGTATCCCATCTGATTGCACCAGAACCAGAAGCCCATTTTATATTTGGCCCATGGAGACAGGGCCTGAGTTGGCCACTGCTATGCATCTCCCTGATGCTAAACTGATATTATGCCAAAGGAGATTAAACCTGGCATAGTTTAAGCAGATGGAAAAATTTGTTGGCATAGACAATAATCCTTGCAGGATGCCAGGTTGTTTTTGGGCTGTGAAACTGGTGTGTGGTGGGGATTAAGTTGCCGTAATGACTGGTTGTTTTAAAACACCAGAAGGAAGGATGCTAGGAGAAAAAGAGACATGAAATGCTAGACAGGTCTGTGTGTCTCTTTCAGGACCCTTCATTCATTCATTCATTCATTCATTCATTTATATCCCATCTTTTTTTCCAGTTCAAGAGTCAACAAATTAAAAATAAACATAGAAGCTGAGTCTCTTTTATCCAAAATGCATGGTACCAGAATTGTTTGGGATTTCTGAGTTTTTCAAATTTTGGAATATTTGCATATACATATCTTGGACATGGGAGCCAAGTCTAAAGACAAAATTCATTTATATTTCATATACACCCTGTACAAATCAACTGAAGGTAAATCTATATAATATTTTAATCATTTTGTGCATGAAACAAAGTTGGTGCACATCCAACCATTACAAAGAAAAGAGTCACTATCTCAGCCATCCATGAAAAAAAAAGGATCTTTGGAGTATTTTGAATTTTGGAATTCTGGTTAAGGGAGACTCGACCTGTATCATTAAAAACCCACAAGATAAAAAGTTAAAATGAGATTAAACAATCAAAAAGTTAAAATCAAATTAAAACAAACATCAATAAACATACAAACACAAACACCAGCACAACAATTTACAAGATCTGGCACATAATTTTGGTGGGACGGGCCCACCAAAATAAAAATAGGCACTGAAAATTTCACATTTTTGTTTTAATATTGATTATTGAAGAAGATAAATTATTATTTCTTTAAAACAGCAATGATCCATTAACTCCCACCAGTCCGTAGCCCCAATTTTATTTATTTTCATTCAAAATATTTCTGCCTCACCCTCTATGCAGAGATCTCCAAGTGGCATACAGTAAAAACCCAAGCTGACAATTCACAACAGTGTGAATTTTTGGAGTGATTTTAAAAGGTTAAAAATTTTAGTAATTAAAAAAGATGATTAAAATAGTTAAGAGTCTAGAATGATTTAAAATAACTTACATATGAACATCTGTGTAAAATCAATTAGGCCCCAAAGGCTTTAGAGAACCACCACATTTGGCCACAGAGTGATGGCAATGCCAGTGCCAGCCAGGCTTCCAAGGGAAGTGTGTTCCACAACTGAGGTGCCACAGCAGCAGGGAAGGTCCTACTCCTCTGTCCTCCCACAGCATATTGCCCTGAATGATCAGACATGGAAGAGTGGTATACAAAGCAAATTAAAACACATTGGGAAGACAAGAGCTTGGGGGATTTACTTTTTGGTACGATAAAACCTCTTGCAGGGGGATTCTGGGAATTATAGTCCCAAGTGACTATAAATTGTAGTTCCAGGGAATTCTATTGGTATTATTTATTTATTTATTTATTTATTTCCTTATATCCTGCCTTTCTTCGAATATAGTGACTCAAGGCGATGAATGGTAGTGATGGCCTCCTCCTCCCACCCTTTCTTCATTTCTCCATCCTTCTCGTCCCCATTTCCCTCCTCCTCCTCCTCCTCCTCCTCCTCCTCCTCCTCCTCCTCCTGTTCTGTCTTCTCCTTTTTCTTCATTCTCTTCTCCCTCTTCCTCCTCCTTCCTCCCCTTCTCCTCTTGCTTGTTTTTCTTCCTCTGTTGCCTTCTTCTCCTTCCTCCTGCTCCACCACCACCTCCTCCTCCTCCTCCTCCTCCTCCTCTTCTTCTTTATTTATTTATAACCCCTCCCTCCCTCCCCAAAGATGGGACTTAAGGCAAGTTAAAAGTTGTCCAAAAAGTTTTTTCCCACCCTATAGGAAGCGCATACATTGCAAAAATTGACAAGGAAATCTGAAGCAGGTACAGTTTACTTCAGTGGCTAGAGAAATCTCAAGTTACGTAATGTAGTTGGGATTAATTTAATTAATTAATTAAATTTTAAAAAATTAAAAAAGAAAGAAAGAAAGAAAGAAAAATTCATCTTGTCCACAGGAGGTCAGCCAAAATGGTGAAAGGTCTGGAAATTAGCAAGCCTTCTAGTGAGTGGCTTAGGGAGCTGCATATGTTTAGCTTGGGGAAGAGAAAGTTAAGAGGTGATATGATAGCTATGTTTAAATATTGGAAGGGATGTCGTATGAAGGATGGAGTGAGCTTATTTCTGTTGCTCCAGAGACTAGGACCTGGAACAATGGATGCAAGGTACAAGAAAAGAGATTCTGCCTCAGCATTAAGAAGAACTTCATGACAGTAAATGTTGTTCAACTTGGAGGGTGGCGGAGTCTCCTTTGGAGGTTTTTAAACAGATGCTGGATGGCCATCTGTCACAGGGAGTGCTTGAATGGTGCCTACCTGCATGGCACAATAGGGCTGGATTGGATGGCCCTTGAGGTCTCTTCCAGCTCTTGGATGCTATGGCTGAGACCTTCTAAAAATAGAGAAGGCTTTGAACTAGTAACCTTGGACTGTGATGCAGCTAATCTTGGCATATTTGCACTCTGGGCATTGTTCCCTATCGGCTGTTTCCTGCTGCACACCTTTTTTGTGTGTGCCCTTGTGGTTACATTTTTCAAAGGAATCTCTTCAAATAATTTGCAGAAGAACAGGAAAAGTCAAACGTGAGCCTGCAACAGTCATTCTCTTGGTCTCTTTTGCTCTCCTGAGACATAAGGTTCCTCCCATGGATCAAGTTCCAAATAGTACATACCAATTTCCACAGGTTGGGGGTGGAGATGGGTGTTAGTCATTTTAGTTGCAGAGCTTTGGATCTGTGCCCTGTTGTAGCCTCTCTTTGACTTCCAGCTTCAAGACACCTTGCTGCAGAAGGAGGAAGAGTTAGCACGATTGCAAGAGGAAAACAACCACCTCAGGCAGTTCCTGAATTCTGCTCTGGTCAAGCAGTTGGAGGAAAAGACCAAGGTAGGTGCAACTCTCTGCTCAGAGCATCCATGTGAGGAGAGTTGTAGCTGCTCACCGTGTTCTCAACAGTAAAACTGTAGATTCCTCATAAAACATGCAACCTTTACCATTCTGAGGTCCAGTATGTAAAGAGGTCTTGTAGTACCTTTGAGCCTAATTGAAAGAAAGAAGTTGTCAGCATGAGCTTTCGTAGACTAAAGTCTACTTCATCTGACAAAGTAGACTTAAGTCTATGAAAGCTCATTCTGCCAACTTCTTTCTTTCAGTTAGTCTCAAAGGTGCTACAAGACTTCTCAACATACTGCTTCTATATAACACAGCTATATCTTTGAATTTCACCATTCCTAGTCCCAAAGCCAAGGATCAAGTATTTGAACCTTCCTAGACACACTATAGAAAATCTGGGACAGATAATCCACACTTTATTCAGGCTGCATGTTCACTGCAGAATGAATGCAGTTTGACACTGCTTTAAGTGCCATGGCTCCATTCTGTGGAATCCTGGGATTTGTAGTTTGTCATGGCACCAGAGCTCTCTGACAGAGAGGGCTAAATGTCTCACAAAACTATAATTTTCAGAATCCGGTAGCACTGAGCCATGGCAGTTAAAGCAGTGCCAAACTGCGTTAATTCTGCAGCGCAGATAGAGCCTAGGACATTCTAACAAACCTGGCCTGGATGAAGGAACTGATCTGCTGCAAATATGCTTCCATTGGATTGAGAGGGGTGTTGCGCCTGAGTCAGTTTTGCGTTGGCATTGGCTGCAATGCCAGGCTTATGCAAGGCCACATCTATACTGCAGAACTGCATGCGGTTTGACATTGCTTTAACTGCCATGGCTCAATGCTAGGGGAGTCTGGGATTTGTAGATTTGTGAGATATTTAACCTATTCAGTCAGAGGGTTCTGGTGCCACAACAAACTACAGATCCCAGGATTCTATAGGATGGAGTCATGAGAATTAAAGTGGTGTCAAACTGCACTAGTACTGTGGCAGCAACTCAAGGCTGTTTGGTACTGAAACCTACCAACACCCCTGCTTTTAGATTAAGTTAATTGCTGGCAAATGGATGCAACAGGCAGCTTTGAAGGTGATTTTCTTTCCCCGATATCTCCAGGAGAATACCAAGGCCATGCCTGGTGAATGAAGAATCCAACTTGTGTGTTGTTGTTTTTTTAAAGAAATACTTATCTGTCCCATAACCTGACAGCCTGAATCTGAACAATATGAGGCCCCACGTATGTGCCTACTCAAGATGACATGGCAAACCCATGAACTGCACATAGTTTTCTTAGGCAAGGAATCCTCAGAGGTGGTTTTGCCAGTTCCTTCCTCTGAAATATAGCCTACAGTACTTAGAGTACCCTAAAAGTTGCCAGGGTAACATTCCATCCAGCCAAAATTTCTTGCAAATGTTTAAGGGTGCTTTCCAAGCCAGACATCTAAACTGGCCTTCTAGAGATGTAAACTATGTACACAAGCCAGCCTCCATTCTTTGCTGTCAGAAATCCCTTAACACTACATGTGTTGTGAGGAACCAGATATTCTGAGTGTAACATTCACTGTGACAGCATGTTTTGCTGGAGGACAATCCCAAGGCAAGAAAACTAACCTCCAAACTGGTAAAAAAAATGGCAGTTGAAAGTGACGGTATGCCATTCCTGGCACCCCAAAAAGTGATGGTGCAGCCCAACTCCTCCACATTTGCCCACCCTTGATATAAAGGAAGGCTACAGTGCATCAGAGAGCCTAGGGGAGTTACTTTTTTGTAGTACTGCTCTCAGAATTCTCCAGCTTCTCTCTCTCTCTCTCTTTTAACCATTCCTCACTTTCAGCTTTTAATATCCAAAGAATAACCAATTTCATCCCGATGATAGAATTCAAAGACACAGCAGTGCAGGGACGTAGCCAAGGGGGGGGGGGTTCTTGGGGTCCGGACCCCCCTGTCCATTAGAAAAATGAATGGTCTGTGCTGCTGTGCCGCCGCACCCAAGCCCCATTATAATGGTACTTAGTCTGCCCCCCCCTTCCTAAAATCCTATCTACGTCCCTGAACTGTGTTAGTTTGCAGCATCAGTATGCAAAGGGATCTAGTAACACCTTTGAGTCTATCTGAAAAAAAGAAGCTGGTAGCATGAACCTTCATATACTTGAGTACTTTAGATGCATGTAGCGGAGGGAAGCTCATGGCATGAGCTTTCATGTATTTGAATCAACTTCCTCAGATGCATGGAGTGGAAGGTCATAGATGTATGGATGGCCTGGCTGGATGGCCAGCCCTGGACTCTCCACTCCATGCATCTGAGGAAGAAGGCTCAAGTCTATGATAGCTCGTGCTACCAGCTTCTTTCTTTCAGTTAGTCTCAAAGGAGCTACAAGCTTATTGGTTGTTCTCCATTTCTCCCTAACAGAAGCTGCTTTTGCAAAATGGCTGTGGTGTTCACCAGCCCCACAAAGCCTGCAAGCGACGGATGAAAATGGAAAGCTCCCTTCAGCATGAGGCGTCTCACCCCCAGAAGGCCCGCCGGAACCTCCTTGCCAGTTTCTCTGCCTGCGAAGAACATCCCCACCATCCTCCTGTGGACACCTGGGTCCTACGAACCCTTGGGCTCAAAGACCTTGACACTATTGATGATGAGTCCTCCTCTCCAGCTAACTACAGTGCCTTGACCTTGGACCTTCCCCCAGAACCTTCTTTCCTTAGAAGTACCCTTGGGATGACAGACTATGACATTCAGGATGGCCAGCCAGCAGGTTATCCCTGTGCCGAACTGCCTGCCACAGAGAGCCCTGAAACCCCAAGGAAGATGTCATCCTTGTCCTACTTGCCACCACTTCCTACAGGACCTTGCCATCCTCTGCTCACCCTGAGCCATGCCACTCCCCTGCCTGGCATTGTGCCCTGCTCACCAGAGACCATTTCTCCAACTCAAATGGACATGGCCTTCACTGCCTCCTTAAGCCCCCACTGCAATGTGAAAACGCACACTTTCCGGCAGGGACAGGCATTTGTGCGCAGGGACGAGGATGGAGGATGGAAACTCACCTGGGTCCCCAAGGAGCCTGAATGAATGGATGTCCTCTCCCCATGCTCAGCCCAACCTGCATCCCAACACTGCCAGCCAATAATGACTTGACTTGTAATGGTTCACCCCAGCTAGACCCTAACTGAATAGTGAGTCAATATATGTCAACCCTTTTGATGCAATGAGTCTACTCTAATCAGACCATCAGTGCATTCATGCCAATGTGCTTTGTTGTTGTTGTGTGCCTTCAAGTCTTTTCCAACTTATGGGGTTTTCTGGAATTGAGAGTGTGTGGCTCACCTGAGGTTATCTAGTAGTTTTCCACAGCCAAGTGGGGAATTTGAATCCTGGTCTCCCAGGGTTCTAGTCCGATGTGCAGCCACTGTGCCACACTGTCTCTCCTAATGTGTTTACAGATGGAAAATTAAAAGTGGTAAATTAAAAGAAGAAAAGACAAATAATCTTGCTCTTTCTTGAACATCAGAAGGATTTTTGCCAGGCTAATACAAACACATTGAAAGGACTAAATGGCCATCTAATTTAGCACCCATTCATATGCCACACAACATGCTCTCAGCAGACAAGAAGTAGGGACTGTAAAGATTCATTGCTCATGCAAGTGAGCAAAGCTACTGTCTTCATCTTGGCTATTCAGAAACCTCTTTAACCCCACTGCCTTCTGTAATTTTTATAGATCCCTCCTGCTTCTCTAGGTCACAATGGGCTATCACTGTTTAGTTCTTAACAACAGATCTGCTGAGGTTCATGTTTTGCTTGCAGGCCTCCTCTTCTGACCCAGAAACATTGACCTAGGCTCTGTTTGCATCGAGGCAAGAACCAGTGGCAGTAGAAGGACTGAATAAGGTGGTGCCTTTCCCTAAAATGATTCCTACTTGCATATAAGGTCTTTAGCTACTTGTTTCAATTTTACTTACAGTTCTAGTAATCATGTGCTTTGGTAAAACCTAGAAGATCTTAGATGAGCGTCTAAGTTTTTTTATGAATATCTCCTCCAAACATTCAAGTTATATACCTTTGTGTTAAGTTTAAATGAAAAGCAGTGGTGGTGCATGTGCCACTGAAAATGACTGCTGAGACACAGTTCTGGCTCTCACGAAGTCCCTTCTGCCTCTCTGTTCTCCTTGTCCCTCTTTTTGTTCACTTTAAAGCTGAAGAATGGAGTGCCTAAAGGTGTCATCTGTACTTCCCTGAGCCCCTCTGCTTCCCCTTTTTCAGGGGGAACATAATTGTCAGTTGGCAAACATCCCCCCCAACTCACTGGTCTTTTCCCTGTGTTTAGCGAAAGGCTTCTTGATAGCTAAGCAAGGGAGCTGTCATAGCACTGCCATGGCCCTGAATGTTTCACCTTTCCCAAAAATGATGTGGGATGTGGGGCCCCCTCACTCCATGAACTGCCCATGGTGAAGAAAATTCATTTTGAACTCCTCTCCATTGCTACCTATTGAGCTCTGGATTTCTAAGCAACTTTCAAG
This sequence comes from Sceloporus undulatus, assembly GCF_019175285.1. Taxonomy (NCBI): domain Eukaryota; kingdom Metazoa; phylum Chordata; class Lepidosauria; order Squamata; family Phrynosomatidae; genus Sceloporus; species Sceloporus undulatus. The sequence goes on from NC_056524.1 coordinate 267,939,882, forward strand.
ACTTGCCTCTGGTGATTTACAGTGAGTCAAGCAAGCCTTTCCATGCATGCAGCATAGTCCTGCATAGACATGTGCCACTGCCATCAGGTCTGGCATTGCTGCTATTTTCCTGTTAAATTCCTGAATACAGGACAAACAAGCCGAACAAAGATTTTCAGGTGTTGATACCGGGATGCATTTTTCCTTCTGCTGACTATAGAAGAACTCTGTGAGACTCAGAATCTTGCCAGAAAACTACTGCAAAGAAAAGTTGCTTAGCTGAAGAACCAGGTTCTCTTCAGCACTGAGATGCCCACTTGTCTCTGGCTATTGTTTGCCAGCCCAAACCTGCCATTTGCACTGTCTCATCTTGTCTTTGTGTGACTGTAAATTGATTTTTTTGTTCTACTAAGAATGATGTTACACTTGATGGATCACTTAGGGAAAGTTAAACCTATGGGGTGAAAGACAAGCTCACCCAGGCAGAGAATTGGACACTCCAAATGTAGACACAAACCTTTCAAGACTCATAGACCTCAAAGAACTTAGCCATTCTCTGTGGAAGCAGATTTCTGAATCAGTTGTCTTTGGGTAATCTAACCCTCATCCAAGCAGATAGAAGATGTTCCTTGGAGTGCCTTAAATGTTGAGTATTTGCTGACCCTATGGTATTGCAGAATATAAAAACATTTTCATATTTTTATAGGTGCACGAACAAAGGTCTTCCACAATATACAAACAGAGCCTGGAAACACATGTTCACATGAGATGGAGTGTTTGTTTTGAGTAGCATGAGAAATACAAGTGATTTGTTGGTGTAAATATTATGTTCCAGCTGTTTATGTTTATGATCATTCTAGCTGTTTATTAAAAAGAAAAACTCTGTACATGGCAGCTAACAGAGACTTGGAGGCATTGTTTACAAGTCTTTAGGTGACAATTTCATAAAAATGCCTGTGTTGTACATCTAGTTATGGGTTAATGCAGCAACAAAATATGACTCTGGGGGAGCGAAAATATTCCATCTGTCTAGATCATGGCTAAATGCATTCCTCTTGTGTAGTTCTGTGTTGCTAATGTTACAGCTGCATCTGCTCAACCCACATTTTGGTGTCATTGCAGAAATTTTTGTAAGATTTTATTGTTGGTGGTTGCTCCAGCAATGAATGGATAAAGCATCAGTGGCATCAGAGTGAAACTTGCTGATTCTTGAGGTGCATCTATACTGTAGAAACAATGCAGTTTGACATCACCTTAAGTAGCTCCATACCAGGGAATCCTGGGATCTGTAGTTGTACAAGGTCTTTTTTGCCTTCCCTGCCAAAGATGCTTCACAAAACTACAAATCCCAGGATTCTGTAGGATGTGGCCAGGGCAGTTAAAGTGGTGTCAGACTGCACTATTCCTACAGTCTAAATTGAAAAGGTTAAGGAGAAAATTGCTCTCTCTTGTCTCTCTCACTAGAAACTAAAATCCAGAAATCTGATTTTTCCCCCCCAATGTCTGGTTTTCCAATTCATTTTGAAGACTTTCTATTGTTGTGGTGACCCATTTTAAGGCAATACTGACATGACCCACAAACATTAAATACAATGACTCATTATTAAAAAATCTTGTGAATATCATGAATGTCTCCAAATTAGATTCAAATTTGCCTCACTGTGCTACTAACAATAATGGATGTATTTGTGTGAAAATGTACTCTTTGAATCTGACACTCATTTTTGCTGTAGAAAGAAAGAGAGTAAGCTGTCTTATCCCAAATCAGCCTTTTAGAATCATAGAAACTTAGAGACTGAAGGGGGCCACAAGAGCCATCTAATCCATTCCTACCATGCAGGAATACACAATTTCCAGCTGGAAAGAACGTTCAAAAATATTCCCAAAATGGTAGAAAAACATGCTCTTCAAGTGTTGAGGAACCTTCCTGGGCTGAAGAGAATCTCTTCTTTACTTTTGGTGCAGTACAGACCACCCGAAAATGGTGGACTGCAGATGCCCATTTTAACTCCAGAGGGATGCCATTGGTGCACTTGTGATGTAACGGACACACAGCGACATGCGGACGCTGAATGACCCTTACATCAAGATTGATTGATTGAAATTGATTGAAATTTTATTTATATACCACCGTTCCTATGATCACGGCGATTTACAAACAGAATAAGATACAATACGATACAGGTTACAAATATAATACAATACAAATCACAGTTTAAAAATCAAAATTAACAGCGAAAGTCCTTCATAAAAAACCATATACTACTATACATCATTAAAATCCATCATTAACCAATCAAGATAAAAAAACAATCTAAAAATACAATAAATAGTATACAGGAGCAAAACAGTCAGGACATGTGAGGGAAGGCTTGATGAAATAAATGAGTCTTAAGGTTTTTCTTAAATGACTCCAGGGAGGGGGCTAAGTGGAGCTCCTCAGGGAGAGCGTTCCAAGACTGCGGGGCCACCACAGAAAAAGCCCTTTGCGCAGTCACTGCGTATCTTGTCTTGGGAACACTCAGAAGTTTTTTCCCATGAGACCTGAGAGTGCGGGGCGGATTGTATAGAGAGAGGTGGTCCTCCAAGTACTCTGGGCCCAAGCCATTTAGGGCTTTATAGGTAACAACCAACACCTTGTATTGTGCCCGGAAGTGAATTGGCAGCCAGTGCAGATCTGCTAGTACAGGTGTTATGTGGCTGGCCCTGGAGCTACCAGTGACCAGCCTGGCAGCCATATTTTGAATCAACTGCAGCTTCCGAGTTTGGTACAAGGGTTGCCCCATGTAGAGCGCATTACAGAAATTGTGGACGGGACACCACCATCAGGCCGCCGCCATTACATACTAGGGTTCTAGACCGTGCGGTTGCTGCATGGTCTGGAACCCTAGTATCACTGCCACCACGCCCCTTTTGGTCCATCTGTTTTGGGTCTTTACAGCCTTCTTTAAAATCTTCTCTTCCTTCTCAGTCTTCTCTTCTCTTCTTCTTCTTCTCTCTTTCTTTTCCCTTCTTCCTTCTTCTCATTTCCTCTTTCAACTTCATACCTTCCTCATTCCTTCCTCCCCTCTTTAAACCTATCATTCTCTCCTTCCTCTTCTTTCTCCTTTCTCCTCTTCTAATGCTTAATCAGAATATGTCCTTTTTTAAAAAAATGTTAACACATTGCTTTGGTTTCTACCCTCTCAAGTGGTAGGAAAAAAGCTGACACCATCATCCACCTGGCAGTCTTTTATTGATCACAGTCTTCTCTTTCCACAGATTGAATGATGGAAACATAGAATCATAGAGTTGGAAAAGACCGCAAGGGCCATCCAGTCCAACCCCCTGCCATGCAGAAAATCCAGATCAAAGCATCTCTGACAGATGGCCATCCAGCCTCTGTTTGAAAACCTCTAAGGAAGGAGACTCCACTACACTCCGAGGGAGTGTGTTCCACTGTCGAACAGCTCTTACTGTCAGGAAGTTCCTCCTAATGTTGAGCTGGAATCTCTTTTCCTGCAGCTTGCATCCATTGCTCCAGGTCCTAGTCTCTGGAGCAGCAGAAAACAAGCTTGCTCCCTCCTCAATATGACATCCCTTCAAATATTTAAACATAGAATCATAGAATCATAGAGTTGGAAGAGACCGCAAGGGAATATTAGGTTGTTAGTGACAATCCAGTGTGCAAGATTGGTTCCTTCCATGAAGTAGGATATGCACCTTCTGTACCTCTGAAAAGATTGCTGGTGGTCACTTTGGGCAAGATCCTACATGAGAGTGGAGTTACACATCAATTCTGTCATATAGCCCTTTTAGGTTGAATGGAAAACATTGCACATTTGGACCAAAACACTAAGTATGCAACTGAATGTCCAACCAAATCTGCATACACATCCATGCACAATGTGCAACATGCAACCCCATATGTTCAAAGGCTCCTTATGTGCAATTCCATTTCCACAGTCTTGCAATGAATATGGACAATTCTGCAACTGGACAAAAATATCCAACTTCTTCTGCAGTGGAATTTATGCATGCATGAGATACCAACAGGATTCCAGCCATAATGTTTACTTCATGCTCATATTTCCAAGAAAGGGTGAGGGCATTTGCATGGACTTTCATTTCTCCAGATTAGTTCAAAGGATCTATCATAGCGATGTTCTTCTCTTTCTGTAATGCTTGCCAGTTCTTTGCAAGGGAAGATGAAGCTGAGTGATTAAAGCAAGAGGTGAAGGAAGAAATCCAGCAACAAGCCACCTGTGCTTGACATCTGATGGAGACTTGTGTTACTCATTAACGCCTCCATTTGGAAAGGTTGATGAGTAATTGGGGAGCCAGGTTGGGATCAGAAAGAGATGTTCCACCCCTGGAATGTGGATGGCTTTATTGCCCATCAAGAGGATGAGCTTTCCACCTAAAAACCCTCAAATCCCCCTTGCTCCCCCCTCCTGCACCTCTAGCTCTCATTTGATGTTCAGTCCAGATAACTGGATTCTTCTTCATAGATATTCAGTAGCTTATGAATCATTGATGGAATGAGTGCAAAGGCCTAGGGTGGAAAAGGTGGAGGTAAAAAATACCTGGAGGAAACTGCACAAAATTTTCCATTGTTCTTTCCAATGGGCTTTCCTGACCGTCAGGAAACCCATTTTTTTGTTTAAATTAGGAAAGAAATAACTGTGAATACCATTTCCATAAGTAGCTCCTTTCCTTTGACCCAACAGCCTTGGATTTTGCATTCATGCCATCTCTGTTGAGTGAAGCAGAGACGTCATGTCAGACCTCAGCCATGATGAAATATTTGCCCCCTTTTTTCTAGGGATGTAAAGAATACTCAACAGTTTTCTCTTCCGCAGTGAAGACAGGTTCCTTCACTTAAAGAAAATGGCCTTCAGGAATTATTCCCCCAACCAAATACATTTACAGGGAGAAACTGAATTTATCTTTATGCATTAAAACAAAATAAAATAATGTGCAGAAGACAATGCCTTTTTCTCAGAGGGCTTCACCATTCCTGAAAAGGGACCAGACTCAGAGGTGGGGGACAATTTGCAGAAGCCTTGAGATCCAGAGGAGTCCAAAGCCATCACCAGGTGGACATTCTGATCCTTCTCAATTTAATGCTTTTCCTTCATTGATGCTCAGTACTTTCTGATTTACTGATAGAGTGAGTGCACAATCTCTCCCCGCTCCCAAAATGTGGTCAGGTTGCTCTGGAGGAAACCTGCCTGTTACAAAAACATAAGCGTAACTGTATTGGATCACACCAAAGGCCTGGTTCTCCCAGTCTTCAACAACATATAGGCTATGAGAAGCCCATAAATGGTGTGTGTGCTTTAAGGTGGGACAATGGCCCTGTTATTGGCCAGGGTTGGCCAATGGATATCTTGCTATGGGATCACACCCTCCCTCTTCAATTAACAGCTCAACCTCTACAGCTGGGGATTCTGGGAGAGGTTGTTGTTGTGTTTTGAAGTAATTTCTCACTTATGACAACCCTAATACGGAGTTTCTTAGGAAAGTTTGTTTAGAGAAGGTGTGAGCTCTGAACAAACTTTCCTCAGAAATGGCTTGAGGGCCACCAAAATCCCCAAGTTCTGAGATAGAATTCAGACCTGGGAATGGCTTAAATCACAGACTAGCACAAAGAGTTTCTCCTATCAGATTCTCTAAATGTTTAGAAACCCCTTCCTTTGGTTTTTTCAATTACACACATTTTTTGTTGTTAACTGTCCTTGAGTCGCTTTTGACCCATAGTGACGCTGTGGATGAGACATCCAGATGCCCTGTCCTTCACTGCTCTGCTTAGTTCCTGAAAACTCATACATCCCTAATAGAGTCCATCCATCTAGCATGCAACCTTCTTCTCTTTCTGCTTCCCTCCATTTTTACTAACATTATTGTTCTTTCCAATCATTCGTGTCTTCTCATGAAGGCAGTTTCACTTTTGTCATCTAGGCTTTTAGGGAGATTTCTGGCTTGATCTGTTTTAGGACCCATACGTTTGTCTTTTTGACTGTCCACAGGATCCTTAGCACTCTTCTCCAGCACAACATCTTGACTTAATTGATTTTCTTCCTATCTTCTTTCTTAACTGTCCAGCTCTCACCTCCATACATGGTAATAGGGAAACAATGGCATATATGAGTCTTACTTTTGTATTCAGTTGTATACCTTTACTTTTACCCACACTTACAGCCATTTAAAAAAAAAACTTTCTGAAGCTCAAGAAATCATGTCTCTGGCCAAGGTGCTGAAAAACAGAAACAACCTAAGGATTGGAGCCCCATCTCTAAGTGTTTGCTTCCCCTAACAGAAATTACTAGCTTGCGATGTCAGCTGTTGTTACTGTGCCTTGATTATAATGATTCCATGATTTATCACAGATGTTTGAAAGGGGAAAAACGACAAATGAGTCAGACAAGAAAAGTTAAAAGATGGTACATCTTGATGTTCTTTTCATTCATACAAGCTCAAGTTAATGTGGACTGGCATGATAGCTATTATTAACAGTCTTTGTGCTGGACTCCTATTGGTTAGTTCCAATAAAAGTAAACCTATCCAATCAACTGTTGAAGGGAGAGCTAACAATACAATGTAGGCCTTCTGGATTCTGGGTAAAGATGGAGAAGATGGTGAATTTCCCCCTCTTTCCACTAAAGCATTTTCAAGGGGAATGGAGTGTGGTTTCTCTGATCCACATTAGCAGTTCCACATATGGGAGAAGGAAATGGGAGTCAAGGCAGGACAAATAATCCAGAATTAAAATTCTTGGATCACCTGCATTAATGACTCTATATTGTTGTTAACTGCTCTCAGGTTAGGCTCAACGCAGGTGACACAGTGAATGAGACATCTCCAGGACTCCCTATCCTCCACTGCTCAAGTCCTGCAGGCCTATGCCTATGACCTCCCTGCTTGAGTCTATTCATCTGGTGTGTCGTCTTCCTCTCCTTCTGCTTCCCTCCACCTTTATTAACATGATTCTCTTTTCCCATTAGTCATGCCTTCTCATGATGTGGCCAAAGTATTAAATTAAATTAATTAAATTAATTAAATCATCTTGGCTTCTGGGGAGATTTCCAGCTTGATCTGTTCATGACCCACAGTGCCACTCTATTCTGCTTTGGTCAGGAATTCCTGACCAGGAATACTGTGTCCAGTTCTGGCCATCACAATTCAAAAAGGATGTTGACACATTGGAGGGTGTCCAGAAGAGGGCCACCAAAATGGTGAAGAGTCTGGAACCCATATTGTATGAGGAAATATTTGGAGAGCTGGATATGTTTAGCCTGGAGAAGAGAAGGTTAAGAGGTGATATGATAGCCCTGTTTAAGTATTTGAAGGGGTGTCACACTGAGGATGGAGAAAGCTTGTTTTCTGCTGCTCCAGAGAACAGGACCTGGAACAATAGATGCAAGCTACAGGAAAAGAGATTTCTCCTCAACATTAGGAGAAACTTCCTGACAGTAAGGGCTGTTCGGCAGTGGAACACACTCCCTCGGAATGTAGTGGGAACTCCCTCCTTGGAGGTCTTTAAACATATACTGGATGACCATCTATCAGGGATGATTTGATTGAGAGTTCCTGCATGGCAGAATGGGGTTGGACTGGATGGCCCTTGCAGTCTCTTCCAACTCTATGATTCTATGATCTGCTTTAGGACCCATATTATCTTTTTTGGTGTCCACAGGATCCTCAGTACTCTTCTCCAGCACCACATCACAAATGAATTGATTTTCCTCTTATCTTCCTTCTTCACTGTCCAGCTTTCACATCCCTACATGGTAATGAGGAATATGATGGCTTGGTCTATTCTGATTTTAGTGCTCAGTTGTATGTCTTTACTCTTTAGGATCTTTTCTAGTTCCTTTATAGCTGCCCTTCCCATTCCTAGTCTTATTCTGATTTCTTGACTGCAGTCTTTGTTTTAGCCAGTGTCTGATCCAAGTTACAGGAACTCTTGAACTATTTCAATTACTTCATTGTTCAGGTTGAATTTGGGTATTTCTTCCATGGTCATTATTTTTGTTTTCTTTATGTTGAAATATGGCAAACACTATTTCCACTGATGTTGTTTTGTGCCTTTAAGTTGACTCTGATTTATGGCAACCCTATCTTAAGGTTTCCTCAGCAAGATTTATTCACTGTAGGTTTGCCATGACCTTCCTCTGAAGCTGAGAGAGGGTGACTTGCCCAATGTCACCCAGTGGGTTAATGGCTGAGCTCAGACTTGAACTCTGTCCTCTTCCAACTAGAGGAGATACATTGAATCAATGCAATTTATATATATACATGTTACATCACCAGTTAACTATTGATTTAGTGGGTTTACTTTAGAGCTCAGTGTGGCACCTTTAGATGGGCCAGTTCTGCACAACCAAAGCTTGCAAAAATTTCTTTTCGGATCTAGATCATCCAGAATGTTGGCTGGATGATTCAGGGATTTGTAAACCAAAAAGTCCAACCTGCCTTCTATTTCTTCTAGTCAATAAGACCAGGCTTCACTAGTTGTACTCCTCCCTTCCTCTTTTCTTTTTCTTGTTCTAAATCACCCCAGATCCCTGCTGACATTTTCTATATGTCATAACTGAATGGGAAATGTTCTTTTCCTTGTAACCAGCATAAATCATCCTGCCTTGGCTGCTAGGCATTCAGTGACCAAGTGATTGCTACTGGGTAAAACATTAACTATCACAGAGGAGAACAACGCAATGAGAAATGGATCATGTTTCATTCCACTGAAGGCTGTAAATCAGCTGCAGGTCAGGTGGCAAGGCTGTCCCAAAACATTTTGCTGCCTGAGGTAGAGCAGGTAGTGTTCACCTAACAAACTCAAAGTGCATAGTAACCTAAGCTCAGATAAGTTAACTTTAACCAAGGAGACAGAAACTACCACAAACACATCCCTCCCCATTCTGGGTATTAAATATCTCAGCCAAAATCCTCTATCATGCAAAGTGGTGGTTGTGCTATAAAACCCTTCTGCTGAGTACTGACATTGTACAACCAATGGTGCACCTGTCAATGTGCCTACTTATTGCCCTCTTTTACATTGGGAAAGGTACAGTGGCTATGTTCCTGAAATCCAGTGAATCAAGTGGTATGTTGAAGACATAGAGAAATAGTTATGTGTAATGAAGAAGATTAAACTCCATTACTGGAGTCCTGTCATTTAGTTTAAGCTGAGGCAACCCACTGAATCAATTGCTGAATTAGACAATAGCTGCAATGTCTCTACTACAGTCAGGACTAACAGCAGAAGTTGAAATCCTAGATTGTGCTTGAGTAGTATAGCTCAATACTCATATAATTAAATTGAAACTGTGCCAATCCACCCTTCAGCTGAATACCAGCATTGTGCAGTCACCCCTCTGTTTTCATGGGGGATCCATTCCAGACCACCACTACCCTGCGAAAATGGAAAGTAGACTATATTCAAGCCCCATTGGCTTGCATGGCGGTGTGCTCCATTTTGTCCCCCTCCATTTGCCACCTGTAAATGGGCGAAGGACGTGGATTTCAAGTCCGTGAAAATGGAGGGGTGACTGTACAACCATTTGCACTGAACAATCATTTCTATGATTCTATGATTTTATGATTTGCATCTACCAATGTCCCTTTGTGAAATGAGGGATGAGCAGGGGCAGCTTCTACCATCCCCATCCCCATGAAGCAAGTAGTGCATTGACAAAAGGTAACACACACTTTTCCAGATATTGCAACAGTTAGACTTGTGGAATTCCGCTTATGGAGCTGTGAACTGAATATGGACATTTACATCATATTCAGAAAAGTATAACTGCGTGGTACAAAGGAACGTATGTGTTCACAAAACACCTGTAAGATTTCAGACACTTGTAACTGCTGACAATGTGATGCCTTCTTGTGTTACCTTCAAATTTGCTCTCATAATTAGTCATTCTTACTCTGCCTTTTGGCATGATGTGTTCCTTTTCTGTTTTTCCTATCTTCAAGAGATGCCTGGTTTGCTAATCCCAGATTTTCAGCACCTTGGATAGCTCCCATGAAACCCAGAATAGTTCCTATAAACCCAGGTGTAGATATTCCAAAATAATGAATCTGCAAGCTATGTCTGCATCCTAGAAAGCAGCATAAAAGGAGGTTAAAAGTGTCCATCAAGGTGGATGGCCTGAGGAAATTCTCACAGCCATCAGAGTCGAATATGAGGCTGATGAATCAGGCAGGTAGAGCTGCATTCAGGAACCATCTGAAAAACATTGCATTGACTCGCAAAATGGCTGTATGGGGAGATATTGGATACCTTCTTATGTAACATCAGGCAATAAAGAGATACACCATTGCAACAGGCACTTACACTAGTGTAAAGTCCCAACAGCATTTTGTCTGTAGTTTTATCTATAAAAATAGGTAAAAAACTATGAAGGTATTAATTGATCAAAAATGAAAAAGTCAGTTTCAAACAAACAACAGTAAGAGAGAAACAAAATTAAGGAATGGGTTTTGGATAAAAACTTGAAAGGATTTTGCTCAGCTCATATTTATTTCATTTGTTTCTTTGCTGTTTGCTTCCCATCTGTCCTCCAAGAAGGAACACAAAGCAGCTTACAATATAATTTAAAACAAAATAACAAAATAATAAACAATACCTTTGCTAACACAAGTCAAAGAAAACCATCTCCACCCTTCTCTACTCCACCACAACTCTTTAAAACAGGGGTGAAGATCCTGGAGACCTCTGGATGTTGTTGGACTCCACATCCCAGCAGCCATGATGAAGCAGAGTGACCAGTGGTTGAGGCTGTATGTTGTTATTATTATTATTATTATTATTATTATTAACCTTTATTTATATAGCGCTGTAAATTTACACAGCGCTGTACATACAGTCTTTTAGTTAGATGGTTCCCTGCCCTCAGGCTTACAATCTAAGAAGACACGACACAAAAGGAGAAGGGAGTGGTGGTGGCGAATAGGATCAGGTCCAGCAGTTCTTCTCCACCTCCAAGGCCTGGACCTTGTTGTTGTTGTTGTTGTTGTTGTTGTGTGCCTTCAGGTAGTTTCAGACTTATGGTGACCCTAAGGCAAACCGATGATAGCATTTTCTGGAGATGAGAGTGTGTGATTTGTCCATGGTCACCCAGTGGGTTTCCATGGCTGAGTTGGGAATGAAACCCTGGTCTCCAGTGTTCAAATCACTATATCACACTGGCTCTCATAAGGTGTACGCAAAACATAAATTAATTTCATATTTAGACTTGGGTCCCATGTCCAAAATACTTTTGCAAATATGTATTTGCAAATATTCCAAATTACAAAAAACTCAGAAATCCCAAATACATCTGGTCCCAAGCATTTTGGATAATGGAGACTCAACTTGCACCAAAGTTGTTTTTGTGGAAAGCCTTAACCTGGTATGGGGACAGAGAGGAGAAAAGGAAGGATAAGATCAGAGAAGACATTATGGTGTTGTTCTTGTTTTTGCTGCAGACAAATAGGATGAAGACTTGTCATGGGTGAAGTGTTTAGTGTGCTGTATAACTTGAAAGGCCTTTCAGTCCTGACAACAATTATGTATTGTGATCAACTCTGTTTACTAAATAAAGCTTCTCTGAATCTGTTGAAGGCTTGTAACTCCTTAGAGTGGAGTTAACCTGCACATTAGAAGTCAGGCTGCAGGCTGATGAGGTCAAGTGTCTTATGGGAGCCAAGTCCATAGCTGGGCAACCTGTGGCTTTCCAGATGTTGTTGACCTTCAAGTCTAGCCATTTTAGCCACTGGCTGTGCCAAGGAACCTGATAGCAATTGCAGCTCAATGTATGTAATGGACACAAATTGTTCCCAGATGCCAGATCTTACCATCCTCAGACCTGACCTCCTGAGGTTCCCTTGCTATATATATATATATATGCGCCTAAAGATGGGATGGAGTTGCCCCAGTCTTAACAGATAATTAAGGGCAGACTTACTGGCCAAGATCATGCCGAGGTTGTGTTAATCTATGCTCACATGTTTAAACCATAGTTTTACTACACCACAGTTCTACAGAATATTAGCATTGTGCAAACAATGGTGTATGCGCTAATGTGTATCTCCTTCTTGTCCCTTTGTGCAATGGGGAGTAATGAACAAGAGCTATTTCCACATTCCCCAGAGATAAAATGAGCCATTGAACACACTGAGGAACAATCACACAACATCCAGGAATGTGGAGCTGCATAATAATGATAAATAATAATAGATTTATTTCTAGCCCACCCAATCATGAAGAATCCAGGTGGGTTACAACAATAAAATACAACAAATTACAATAGAGTTAAAAATCAAATCCTAGACCTACCACCACCCCCCAAACTGGATAACTGGAATCATCTTGGTGAGTCCCAACTAGAATCCACCGAATCAATCAATTGTTGAATGGTAAGCTGAGGAGAGTGTGTCCAGAGAAGAGCAACTAAAATGGTGAAAGATCTGGAAACCACCAAGCCCTATGAGGAGCAGCTGAGGGAGCTGGTTAGGTTTAGTCCGGAGAAGAGAAGGTTAAGAGGGGACATGATAGCCATATTTGCAGGGATTTCTCATTGAAGATGGAGCAAGCTTGTTTTCTGCTGCTCCAGAGACTAGGGCATGGACCATTGGATGCAAACTACAGGAAAAGATATTTTGCCTAAACATTAGGAAGAACATCCTGACAGTAAGACCTGTATGAAAGCGGAAGATGCTGCTGCCTGAGGGTTGTGGAGTCTTCTTCTCTGGAGGTTTTTAAACAGGCTGGATGGACAGCTGTCACACGGAGGGCTTTGATGGTGTCTTCCTGCATGGCAGAAAAGGGTTTGACTGCATGGCCCTTGAGGTCTCTTCCAGTTCTATGTTTCTATAATTTGATGAGTGACTCCAGATGAAACAATGACACTTCTCTGCTCAGAGTAAGAAGAAGAGTTAGACCCAAGCCAAATGAGTACTTCTGTTGAACTTTGGCGGGGTACAGACTGCCGCTTTGCGGCGGTCTGCCGCCGCCGCCAGTAGGTCCACGGGGGAGCCGGAGCCTTCACACGGCCCGACTCCCGTGCGGACCGAAAAAGAAGCTCCAAAATGGAGCTTCTTTTTCCGTCGCGTTTGCGATGTAGCGAGGCGCCAGGGGCGCGCTCGCTACGTCACAAGCGGCGCGACGCGTACGGACGCTCAGCGTCCGATACGCAAAGATGGCGCTGGCCATGTAGAAGGGCCGGCGCCATCTTGTACGGACAGAGTCCGTACTAGGCCCAGGGGCGTCTATAAGAGACGCCCCTTTTTTAAAATGGGACGTCCTCCGGACGTCCCAAATGGCGGTGCAGAAAGCACCTTTGCTTTTATGCAGCTATGACTGGAATACATCTCTTGCACAATGGCCAAAAAAGCACAACTGAAAAAGCAAGGGAATTTATATAGGTGTAAGATACCAATAGGATTCCAGCACATATAACCCTCACTGTTTCAATGGGTCAAGTCTAAGAACAAGATTCAGGCTAGAGTGATGCAAAGAGGGTTTTTTTTTTTTAACCAGCTGCCTCTCCATCTAGAGTGAATCTTATTGATTTATTTGCTGCTTGAGCCCCTCTCAGTGCCTGAGGTTGGTTTCATCTTGGCATGCACTCAGCCGTATGTGGCACGCTGGCCTGTTGTGCTCCACCGACCGTGTGTGTGCTTGCCAGCTTTTGTTGAGAAATAACAGGAGGTCATACGTGGTGTAGGACACACGCCCAGCCCTGGCACCAGACACAGAAAAGGGCATTGTGTAAGTGGCAATGAATTCAGTCCCACTGAGGATGGGATTAATGAAAATCTTTGCCTGGCACCCAGTGTATCTTGAGGCCAGCCACAATGGACAAAGTGAGAAGGAGGACTGGACTCGAGCCGGTTGGATCAGCCAGCCTTGTTTGCCTAAGGCAACAGGACGTCCCTGGCACAGCTCTGCGGTTGATGGGGTGCAGGATTGAATTGCACCATGGCATCCTAGAGACCTTCAGCTCTGGAGGCAGGTCTTCTTAGGCCTCCTTTGCATGCAGTGGCATCCCAAGCCTCATGGTGCACAGCTCTGGATAGGAACATCCAAAAAGTGAACATTCACAACTCCATTGGAGCTCAAAAAAGTAACTTTTGCAAACTTAGTAGATGTTGATGGTCTTCCAGACAACCACAAAAACTGTCTGAAGCAAAGGTTTATAAAATTCCAATAAGATGTAACTCCAAGAACAAAATATTTCCTAATGAAACACTCACTTCAGTCATGCTGAAATATTTCAGGCTTAGAGTAGTTTTATATTATTAAATGTCCATGCATGTTTGCTGCTTGTGGATTATGTTGTTGTCCCAATGTTTGGAGATATGTTCATTACATTGTCAATATAACAGTTAAGATCTTACAGGGTCGTGTTCCCTAACCATGTGAACTGTAAATCTACACTCACAGAGTTTACACGATTGTTGTGCAACACCACTGTTGAATACAAGTTGAATCCCCTTTACCTAAAATGCTTGGAACCAGAAGTGTTTTGGATTTTGCATTAAAAAATTTCACGTTTTGAAATATGCGCATATACACAAGGAGCTATCTTGGAGAAAGGACCCAAGTCTAAACATGAAATTCATCCATGTTCTGTATATGTTTTTTATAGACTGAAGGTAACATTACACATAATATTTTTAATCATTTTGTGCATGAAACAAAGTTTGCATACACAGTCATCAGAAAGGAAAGACGTCACTATCTCAGCCACCTATGTGGACAATTTTGGAGGTTTCAGAATTCCAGATAAAGGATACTCAACCTGTTCCAACTTTGTGCAACCAACTACGTATCTGCCTCTCTGCCTGCTGATTGTCCCACTGTGCAATGGGGGCTGCATAATGGCAGTTTCTGCAATCTCAATGAAGAAAGTGGTACACTGAAGTCATTGATGCACCATCTGAGAAATGCACAACTGCAAGACTGGAACCCTGTTGCTTGGCCCCAAATAGAGTAGGTTGATTGTTCATAGAATCATAGAATCACAGAGTTGGAAGAGACCACAAGGGCCGTCCAGTCCAACACCCACCCACCCACTCACCCCCACCCCCACCAGCCAGGAAATCACAATCAAAGCATCCCTGACAGATGGCCATCCAGCCTGTTTAAAGACCTCCAAAGAAAGAGATTCCACCACAGTCCAAAGAAGTGTGTTCCACTGTTGAACAGCTCCTCCTAATGTTGAGGTGGAATCTCTTTTCCTGTAGCCTGCATCCACTGTTCCATGTTATAGTCTCTGGAGCAGCAGAAAACAAGCTTGCTCCATCCTCAGTGTGACACCCCTTCAAATAATTAAACAGGACTCTCATATCACCTCTTAACCTTCTCTTCTCCAGGCTAAACATACCGAACTCCCTAACTCTTTCTTCATAAAGTATGGTTTCCAGACCCTTCATCATTTTGGTCACCCTCCTCTGGAGACCCTCCATCTTATCAACATCCTTTTTAAATTGTGGTGCCCAGAACTGGACACAGTATTCCAGGTGGGGCTTGACCAAGGCAGAATAGAGTGGCACTATTACTTCCCATGATCTAGACACTGTACATCTATTGATGCAGACTGAAATAGCATTGGCCTTTTTTGCTGTGAATTGCACTGTTGAATCATGTTCAAGCTGTGGTCTGCTAAGACTCCTAGATCCCTTTCACATGTAGTCTCCTTAAGACAGGTGTCCCTATCCTATATCTATGCATTTCATTTTTTCACCCTAACTGCAGTACCTTACATTTCTCTGTGTTGAAGTTCATTTTATAAGTTTTGGCCCAGCTTTCTAATCTATTCAGGTCATTTTGAATTTTAATCCTGTCCTCTGGGGTATTAGCTACTTGTCCTAATTTGGTGTCATCTGCAAATTTGATAAGTATGCCCCCAATCCTGTCATCCAAGTCATTGATAAAGATGTTGAATAGCACTGGGCCCAGGACAGAGCCTTGTGGGACCCCACTGGTCACTTCTTTCCAGGATGAAGAGGAGCCATTGCTGAGCACCCTTTGCGTTCGGCCGGTCAACCAATTGTTGACTGGTGAGTCAACACAGTGGTAAATCCAATTGATTACTCTGTTGTATTAAGAAATAACAGGATTTAGGCCTGTATGAAATGGTTATATTTGTGTTACTTTGCATACAAACCATGAATTCAAAACAAAAATATTGTACAATACCAATAATTATTTATTATGTGAATAGAAGGCACTTGTGTAAAGAACTGTCACAGGTCAATGACACCAACAGGGATCTAATAATCAATCCATGCTGAAGATTTCTAAGCTCGTCCCAGGGAGCTTCCCAGTTACAAATCTTCAATAACCCTTTCTGATCTTGAGCACAACAGAGCATCTGCTCATCACTTGTCCCTTCATGCGGTGCATCTCTCCCCAACCATGTAACTCTTGAGTGATTATTATGTGAATTAGAAGGCAACAGAGCACTCAGCTCCCATTTCTCTGCTCATGACCTCTGAAAAGAGGTAACCCATTATGGCCTCTTGTATTAAATATTAAACCCACAAGACTCTCCAATCAAAACTTTTTGTGAAGAAACAAAATAGAAGAATTAACTTTTTGATCTCTTGATGTTTGTTTCAATCAGGTATCTGACCTCCCAGGGCTTGCGGCTGGCTTTGGGCTTGGGGTTATTTTTTAAACAAGTTCTTGATCAAATTCATTCTTGGAGAGAGGAAGAAAAGGAGAAACAGTGAGTGGAGGAGGAGAGCATGAGGGGTCAGGGAAAAATATGACCAACATTTCTGGAAGGGTAGCTGCAGGTGATGATTGGTCAAGATCCTATGTATGTATGTATGTATGTCCAGTGTGCCATTGATAGCTGCTGAGGTTTGGTTCCAGGATAACAAAATCCACGGATGATCAGATCTCATTAAACTAAATAGTGTAGTAAAATGGTGTCTCTTGTATAATATGGCAAAAACAAGGTTTGTCTTTTGCAATATATATTATATTTGAATATTTCCAAGCTGTCAATGCTTGGATCCATGGACAAAAATTTGTGAATATGGAGGACTGACTGTATATGGAAATAGAATTCAAAGACATAGCCATGTTAGTCTATAGAATCAGTACATAGAGAGAACCTGTAGCACCTCTGAGATGAAGTGAAAGAAAGAAATTGGCAGCATGAGCTTTTGTAGACTTCGGTCTATTTTCTCTGAGGTATTTTATCTATTTTATCTATTTTGTGGTATTTTATCTATTTTAATTGTGTATGTACAGCACTGTGTAAATTTACAGAATAATAATAATAATAATAATAATAATAATAATAATAATAATAATACAGTTGTCCCTCCATATTCACTAGGGTTAGGGGAACAAGACCCCCGTGAAACCGCAAATAACAAAAACACTGTTTTTACCTGAGAGGACACCTCTCTAGGAATCTCTAGGTCCTCCAGTGCAACTCTGTGGTCAAAGTCCAACGTTCACTGACCATAGAATGGCACTGGGGTAGCTACAAATGGTCTTTCAGTGCAACTTTTAGTTAAAGTTGACCACAGAGTTGCACTGGAGGACCTAGACAGTCCTAGAGAGAACATATTAATGAAATCCGTGAATAATCAAATCTGCAAATATCAAAGCCACAAATATGGAGGGATGACAGTAATAATAATAATAATAATAATAATAATAATAATAATAATAATAATAGTTTTTTGTGGGTTTTTCGGGCTATGTGGCCATGTTCTAGCAGAGTTTCTTTCTGATGTTTCGCCAGCATCTGTGGCTGGCATCTTCAGAGAATGCTTGGCTGGAAAAAGTGAGTGTATATATACTGTGTGAGCCTGGGAATGCAGGAGTGATTTGCATGTGTTTTGTTCTGTGCTGATGGCTGGCCTCAGGCTGGGAGGCCAATGCCAAAGAGGATTAGTGTCTGCTAACTGGGGATCATTATCTGCTGGGAAAGCCCCTGACTCTGAGTGGTTTCCCATTTGCATTTGCTGAGTCCTTATTTTGCTATTCCTCAGGACTGGTAGCCAAATATTGTTCACTCTAAGGGTTTCTTCTTTCCGGTTGAAATTGTCCAGGTGTTTGTGGATTTCAATGGCTTCCCTGTGCATCCTGACATGGTAGTGGTTGGCATGGCCCAGAATTTCAGTGTTTATGCCCAGGATGGTTTGTGACATGTTCTGCTATTGCTGATTTTTCTGGCTGGCCCAGTCAGCAGTGTCTCTCATGTTCTTCGATTCTTGTTTGCACACTGCGTTTGGTGGTCTCTATGTAGACTTGTCCGCAGCTGCATCATATGTGGTAAACTCCTGCGGCTTTGAGAGGGTCTCTCTTGTCCTTAGTTGAGCGAAGCATTTGCTGGATTTTCTTCATCGGTTTGTAAACCATTTGAAGGTTGTGCTTCCTCACCATTTTGCCTATTCTTGGTCAAGGACCAGAGAGATCCTCTCACAGCTGCAGGAGTTTACCACATAGCATGCATGCTTGCATAGTGTAAATCCATACATAGAGAGTTTAGAGGAGGTATTCTATTTTATTTAGAGTGCTTATATGGTCAAGATTCTTCAGCCTTCAGCCACAAAGGCTCTCAGAGCAGCTTTATTATTATTATTTGTCTTCAAGTTGTTTCTGACTCATGGCAACCTTATGGTGAACCTATCTTGCGACAATTTTTTTCAGACGGGGTTTGCCATTGCCATTCTCTGAGGCTGGGAGAGTGTGACTTGCCTAAGGCAATCTAGTGGATTCACAAGATCCCAGTAAAGATTCAAATCCTGGTCTCCAGAGTCGTCACCCAACACTCAAACCAGTATGCCACACTGGATCTCTCACAGGTACAGTAACACTCCCTTCTGCTGAATACCAGAGCTGTGCAACCAACTGTAAATCAGGAAACATGTTTTCTGTTTCTGCAATTCCAGTGAAGCAAGTGGTACATTGCAGGCACTGTCGAGCAATTATGCATCCTCCAAATGTGAACAACAACACATATTGGAAAGAGAAACAGCTGAATTAGAATATATCCACAAATTCAACAATGTGTTGAACAGAGACAATGGCTTCCTGGTAGACTACACATAACATTGGTTAACCCCCCCCCCCTCAGCCTAATGAAGATGTTCTTTGCCAGTTCATTACATCTCCTTTCTGTTTCCCAAGCTGCACATACCACCTTCCAAAACTCCCTCCACCATTCCTATGGTCATCCACCCACCCTGGCCTCAAGCAACATAATTCCTTCTGTTTTTGTCCTACAACAACCATAGCTAAAATTGAATATATCACTTCATCACCACACCCACAAGTTTTGCTTTTCTATGGCTATCCATACAGTCTGATTACAAAGGTCCTTCCTGGGCAACAGTTTGCTCCATGCATCTGAGGAAGTAGACTAAGGGGCTGTACAAACTGCCCCTTTTTAGAGCCAGATTGTGGCCACAGCAACCGCATGTCACAGCCCTGCTCTCATCTTTCTGTGGCACATGTGCCATGGAAAGAGCACCATAACCACCAGCACTGCAGCTTTTCAGTGTTCCTTTGGCAGCGCCAGAGGAGTGCTGTGATGCCGCGTGCCATGTGGTGCAGTATGCAGCATCACGCCAGCCTGGGAGCAGAGTTGAGGTATCTGTTGTATAGAAGCCATTCCCCGACTCCAGGCCGGCCTTAATGGCCGGTCTGTACAGCCCCTCAATCTACGAAAACTTCCCCACAGTTTGTCTCAAAGGTGTAACAAGATTCCTCTGCATACTCATATTTTAGACTAACACTGCTGTCTCTGAATTCTACATATACTACAGTTACACTTGCACAACTGTACTCACACAACTATGAACTGAACATGGATGTTACCCAACAACCAAAAAGTACAACCACATGGATAATGGGAACCTATGTGTGCACAAAACATGAACAGAATGTTACCTGTTGTTGCTGTTGTTGCTATTGTTGAGCACTATTAATCTCTTGCATTGATTGGATAGTCTTCTGCAGGTGGTAAGCCCATCTATTTCTACCAGGGTTAGCTAAGCATGAGCCATATCATGAGATAAATGAGCTGGCTGCAGAATTAGACATATCTTTGTGGGAGGAGAAGAAAATGACACAGGAGGCTCCAGTGGCCATTGCTCGGAATCCAGGACAAAACATTTCCAGTGCACAATCTCATCAGACACGCGCCAAGTTGGCTCAGGACCAGTCCACGCAAGCCTCTTACAGAGGATGGAGAAACAGAAGATGGAGGGTAGAAAAGTCCCATCAGGTTATCGTAGCCTTTCCAGCAAATGCTAAAGCAGCCATTTATCATCATTACGCTAATACTCCATTCTTCTGTGCTTGGAACTCTGTAAGTGCGGGGAGGGGAACAAGACCCAGAAAGCAAAATGAATGCAGAATGACCTGTTTGCACTAGCATTGCTAGGCCTGCCATGTAAAATATATGGGAGACAGATTCTTGTTCTCTGCTCCCAAGAATGAATGTGAATCCCACATATTGGCACTGGGCTCCTGCCACTTTGCCAGTAAATATTTCTCCTAAACTAGTGGATTTCTCCCCATGACTGCTCTGTGATGTGATGTGATCAATTTCTCTATCTATTAACAGATTCTGTCATGTCCTACAGGATCCTTTGTGTGATGGCCATGGTCCATTTATGCCATGTGGTTGCATTTTTTGAGCATTGTGTCATATTGGCAATTGAATCACAGTTGCATGAGCAGTGTTCTGCAAAGGTAACCATTTCAAAGGCCATTGCACCTGTTAGGATGTTGTGAAACTAGCTACTCCTCAGTGACTTCTGTGTCCCACTTGATTAACTGGGATGGTTGTGACCATCCCTGCGCATCCTCACCACACAACAGGACAATCGGCAGGCACACTGGCTGATAAATCATCAGTTTATCCAAAGAGACTCCGTGTGTGTGTGTGTGTGTGTGTGTGTGTGTGTGTGGGCAATTTATCACATATTTTGTAACCCTAATTCAAATATCCTGATGTGTTCTGGGGCAATCATTCTACAAAGAAATGTACTAGTGGGTTGTTTTGCACAGGAAATTTTGGGAGTATTTTGCACCAAAAATCCCTCCTCCTTCTGAGCAATTTTCCCGGAACACTTCAGGATAACTGAATACTGGGAGAATTCAGTGGAGGGATATTCATTTTCTCCTACTGTTGGGAGAAAACTATTGCCAGTATTTGTCCTTGCACACAAGGGCAAAAATAGTGGAAGGTTTACCTCCCTCACAGACAACAGGGTGAAAATTTTAAAAATAAATTATTAAGTTTCTGGCTCCTGGAAAGAAGGTCTGCAATAACACGGACTCATTTTCTCAACTCACTGGTTTGCAGAGAAGGCTCTGCTGGGACATTGAGTGCCAACCATCACAGTTAATGTGCAACGGAAAGATGCCAAGCAGCGGAGGGGGCACCCGTGGCCCTGCACCTTAATTGAGCCATCGCCAGGGTGATCATTGACAGTAACAGACTTTGATGAGTAGCTTCTGTTGACATTAGCCCTGCCTGGGTGCTTTGGGTGCCCTCAGAAGCCTTGCACCTGCTGCCTTTATCTCTGCTGGCAGAAGATGAGTATACATGGACACGTCTTTCTTTGTCCAGTTTCTCACTTCTCTGCAGGATAGAAATGGACAAAGGAGGATAGAATTGGGGTCTGTGTGCGGCTGTATTTGGCCTTCATGGTCAAAGTGTGGCTTGTTTCTCCTTGGCATATTGTGGATCTGGGTCAGGAGTGGGTTGTCCATCTCATCCTGAAGTTTCTCACTCAACCATGATGCAGACATCTGTTGCTCAGACTTTTCTTTTGCCCTGGAGTTTACATTAGGTTTCAGGAGTTGATTCTTTAGGTTATTCAAAGCCATGTTTACATGGCTATGAATGTGATGCAGGGCTCATCTACACAGGCAATTTAAACCAGTTCACCACCACCACCACCACCACCCACACTGTGACCAGTCAACACAATGCAGAGCCAAAACCCCATTTCAAGTATGGACTGTCTTAATGAGAGTAGGTCAATTCTGCACAAAATCCTTCCTTTGTTGTTGTCAACTGCCCTCAATTCCAACTGAGTCAATTTCAGTTTGTGGTGACCCTGTAGGAGAGACATCTCCAAGGCTCCTTATCCTTCACCAAGCCTAAAGCATTAAGCCAATCTTTCTGTTAGCCCCTGTTGTACCTTCCCACACCTGATCCTATCTCAGATTCCCTGGGGGTGTCCTGCTCTTATTCCTACTGGATTAAATCAATGTCACTGACATCAACCAAAAATATTCCTTTTGTAACTCTGAATTTAAAACTATCAACCAGCTGGGAATCCCATTGATTCTGGGATTCCTGGAAGATCCAGCCAACTGCCTCAAGACTCTATGGCCTATTACAGACTGCCAAAATAAAGCTGCTTTGGGTCTCTTTGGAGGTATGCTATTTAAATGATGCATGGGTCCTAAGAGTCTGGAGGTCGCACCAAAGCCACACTCCATTCCTAAGCACTGAAGTGCAGCTTTGGTGCAGCTTCCGGATTCATAGGATGCATGCATCATTTAAACAGCATACCTCCAAAGAGACCCAAAGCAGCTTTATTTTGGCAGTCTGTAACAGGCCTATGAAAAGCCTGACTTGTTTCTCACACTTTGGCTCAGTCTGGAAACAGGCAGGAATGTTGCCAGATTTCATATTGACCCCTCAACAAGGGCTGCCCCCCTCCCACATTTCAGGCAGCCACTGTCATTTCCATCATCCCCTGATTGGATTCGTAAAGTCTTTCCTTACCTCAACCTTGCTACACACTACACTTTTAATTACATTAGTTCTTGGGTGCATGAACGGTGCTTTTCCCATTTGCTTTTAATCAATCAAAATAAGTTGTACTTTGAGAGTTCTGTTTTACATAAGCGAGATGCTGGATATCATTGCAATAGCACTCTTGCAACTCCCAACTGAGCAAAATCAATTTCCTCATTGAATACAATTTGTGGGTGCACTCTGCAATTTAGGGAACAATGGTCCCCAATGCACAATAGCACTGCATGTTCAATTCTACTTCCACAGCCTTCAGCTGAATATGAACGCTACACCATGGCCAAAAAAAGGACAACCACATGTGTAAGAGAATTCGTGTAGGCATAAAACCCAAGCAGGATTCCAGGCAAGATGTTGTAGTCTACATGTTCTACCTCACTCTCCACTCTTCATGCAACACCATAATTAAGACTCCCTGCACTTCACACAATAAGGTGACACTGGCTTCTCTTCTGATTCCCTTTTGTTCTACACTTAAGAATGACTGCCATAAGAAATACAATTAATTTCCAACTTGTTTAAATAAAAGATAAGAGGATTGAGAGTTAGCCAGGCCCTGCCCAAGTGCTCAGAAGACGCCGAGGCGTGAAATATTTACCCATCAAAGTTGTTCCTCTTTGTGAGCAAATAGATGCTCAGGAGAAGTAGAGGAGGTGTATCTTGGAAAGACTTTGACAAATATTGAATCAAAGGAACCCCAACGTAAGAGGAGCACTGCTGGATCCAACCAAAGTCCCTTCAAGCCAAGATTTTGGCAAGGATCCTGCATCAAGGAGATGGACTGTAACTTTACACACATGGAATTGTGTGGCCCTGCCCTGGGCAAACAAATGCAAAATGCTTCCCTTGCGATGCATAGTGCATATGTGCATGCACAATAGCACCACATGCACAGTGAGACTGCATGTGCATCTCTGCTTTCATAACCTTGGACTGAATGTGAATGTTCAAATGTAGGGAAACTTACACAGATGTAAGTCACTGACAGGATGCCAGCCTGTATCACATGGTCAGGTACTTCCAGAAGACAGTCGCCCTGTCATTTGTCCCATATCAGTTTGATATACAGATGCCTTTTAACAGGAAGGCCATGCTAATCTTACAGAAATGTAAGGTCTGGAGGTATTCCCAATGGTCATCTAATCCAAACCCCTTCAATGCAAGAGTCTGTAGCTAAAACCATTCATAGAATCCTAGAATCCTAGAATCACAGAGTTTAAGAGACTACAAGGGCCATCCAGTCTAACCACATTCTACCATGCAGGAACTCACAATCAAAGCACCCCCAACAAGTGGCCATCCAGCCTCTGTTTAAAGACCTCCAAAGAAGGAGACTCCACCACTCTCTGAAGGAGTGTCTTCCACTGTCAAACAGCTCTCACTGTCAGGAGGTTCTTCCTAATTTGGTGTCATCTGCAAATTTGATAAGCACACCCTCTATTTTTTCATGCAAGTCATTGATAAAGATGTTGAATAGCACTGGTCACTTCTCTCCAGGATGAAGAGGAGCCATTGCTGAGCACCCTTTGGGTTTGGCTGCTCAATCAATTACAAATCCACCTAAGAGTTGCATTGTCTAGCCCATATTTTACTGGTTTGTTTGCAAGAATATCATGGAGGACCTTGTCAAAGGCCTTACTAAAATCAATATATGCTATATCCACAGCATTCCCTTCATCTCCATCATCCCCTGTTTAAAGACTTCCATCTAAGGAGAACCCATGATTTTCTGAACCTGCACCTGCATTGCAGAATTAAGGCAGTTTGACATGACTCCCATGTTATGGAATTCAGGGATTTGTTGTTTCGTCAAATGTTTAGCCTTCTCTGGCAGAGACCTCTGGTGCCACAACAAACAACAAATCCCAAGATTCTATAGGATGGAGCCATGACAGTTAAAAGGTGGCTTTCACTTCTGGCAACCCTATGCGAGACCTGCAAGCATTCTAGTCACCCTCTGTCCTGCTCAGGTCTTACAAACTCAGGTCAGCAAATGTGGCTTTCTAAGATGGTGTTCATGCACCTGTAGTGCACTGTCCCTGTTTTCCTACTACCTTCCTCCTTACCATTCATTATCATCTTTTCCAGGGACTCACATCATCTCATGATATGTCCAGTGTTCTATAGCCTGTACTCGTTTTCGCACTGCATCTGCACTACTGAAATAATGCATTTTGACACTCCTTTAACTGCCATGGCTCAATGCTATGGAATTCTGGAATTTGGAGTTTTGCTACATATTTAGCTTTCTCTGTCAGGGAGCCCTAGTGTCACCACAAATTACAAATCCCCGGATTCCTTAGCACTGAGTCATGACAGAAAGTGACATCAAACTGCATTATTTCTGTACTGCAGATGCAACCCTAGTGAGAGTTCAAACCATCTATTGATCTTTTGGGAAGCCTGTGGAATCCACAGAGCATTTCAATTGATGCTACTTACAGTATCTTTCTTCTTGCAAGGTTACTTCTTAAACCCAGACTTCCACATTTGCAATGGAAGGTTCCATTTAGATATCCACACCTGAGTTTGGAAATGGTACTTTTTGGACCTACAGGTTGAGTCTCTCTTTTCTGTCTTTCCAAAACCTGAAATACTCCAAACCCCCAAATTGTCCACATGGATGGCTGAGAGAGTGACACCTTTGGTATTGGATGGCTCAGTGTACACAAACGTTTTTTCATGCACAAAATTATTATGTATAATAATTATATTATGTATAAAAATACCTTCAGGCTATGTGTATAAGGAGACCCAGCAGGGTGTAGTGGATTGAGCACTGGACTATGACTCTGGAAATCAGGATTTAATTCCCTGCTCAAGGCATGGAAACACAGTGGTTGAGCCTGGGTGAGTCACATACTCTCATCCCCAGAAAACCCTATGCCTTAGGGTCAACCTACAGAGGAATGGAAGGAGACAAAGTCCCGTGTGCTATGTGATGGTCCAAAAAGCATTTACTTCTTTAAAAGCCTTTAAAAGCCCTTATGACCAATTGGCCCTTTTTATGGGCTATTATGAGAAATTGCTGGAGTTACAGTCTGCCCTCTCATTTAGAGTGGATCTGAATATGCAGCACAGACTGCAACTCAAGACATTTCTGATAATATTCCCTGAAGAAGGCCAACCAGTGATAAGGTCAAAACATGTTGGGATTTTGAAGAAATAAAAGTTTTTGGACCATCACACAACATGTCAAACGTTGTTTCCTTTCATTCATCTACTGTGAATACATGCTTTCCAGTTATTTGTTCTGTTCCTGTTAGGACCACCATAAGTCAGAAATGACTTGAAGGCAATAGCAATAGCAATATATGGTGTATATGAAATACACATGAATTTTGTGTTTAAATTTGGGTCCTATCTCTAAGATATTATATATATGCAAATATTCCAGAATCCAAATTGTCATCATGATCATGATCATCATCACCATCATCATCATCATCCAAAATCCCAAGCATTTTGTACAAGGGAGACTTGACCTGAACAACTCTCAGCTTATAGTCCCTGAAAATGACATTTCCCAGCTCTGCTCAATGGCAGGAGCTTTGCTCTGTGGAGTTAGCTAACTAGCCAATGTTGAGAAGCCATCATGCATGGCAACACCAGCCATCACCCCTAAAATTCCTACTGCCTCCTCCACCACCTGCCACATATGATTCTCCAGGCGGTCAGGCTGGCCCCGAGAAAGAGAGCAATTGTTCCTCCCTATTGCCTTCTGTGTGCCAACCTTGCAGCCATCACTCAAAGCTGCTCCTGAAGCCACAACACAGAGGTGAAAAAGGAGGAGGACTCCCTCCAAACCACTGTCAAATTGCACAGCAATACTTTGTCTCTGCCAAGGCAGGTACAAAAGAACCCCGAGAAATTGTGATAATGGATGGCACGGTGGGTGGACACCAATGAATAGATCTGGATATTGTAAATGAGAAGGCTGTGTACTTACTGTGTGCTCAATTACAATGGAGAACATTTGGGGAAGGAAGAAAGAGAGAGACTCCCTGTGCCAACACCTTGGACTGATCATTGTACCAGATCCCTCTCTCCTTCTTCTCTTTTTAATGCAAACTTCATCTGATTCAGAGTGTGTCCACACTGCGCACTTTGATATCACTTCAAGCAAGAGGTTTGTGTATTATGATTTAGCCATTTGCCATGATACAGTTACCTAAAGTTTGACAAATTAGTGTGTCATAGGATTTAAAATGCTTTCATGTCAAGCAAGAAGTTTACCTTGATTTAGCAATTTGCCACAATACACAGTTCAAGCTTGAGAAATAATTCATTAGAGCATCATAGGATTTAAAATTCTTTCCAGACTGTAATATGTTGGGTGATTTTGTGCATACCTTTTAAACCTGGGATAGGTGTAGTGTGCTCCGTGAGCTGTGTATACCCCCTTGGATAAAAAGAAAACCTTTTGCTTGCTTTTTATGGTAAAAATGATATATATAATTCTACAGTTGGATGGGTCACCTCCCCTGAAATATAGCATTGCAGTTCTGTGTCTGAGGATGGTAATCATCCTCCAACAGACTACAAATTCCAAGATTTCATAGGACAGGGTCATGGTAGTTTGTGCACTGTGTCTCATGCTTTTGAACTAATGCATCAGGAATAGAAGAATGGCATCTCTGAGCTCCAAAAGTCTGTTTTTGT
Source organism: Sceloporus undulatus (assembly GCF_019175285.1). Lineage (NCBI taxonomy): Eukaryota > Metazoa > Chordata > Lepidosauria > Squamata > Phrynosomatidae > Sceloporus > Sceloporus undulatus. The sequence goes on from NC_056524.1 coordinate 267,967,307, forward strand.
GGCCTCTGACTGGCCTCCAGAATCCTTTTCCTTGCATCAAACTACTGTCTTTCTCAGTTTCTTATATTTTACCAAATTTTTGCTCTTTCTGTGTGTATGTGCTTTCAAGGCACCTCTTGACCTATGGTGACCTCATGAACTTCTGAGGGTTTTCTTAGGCAAGGAATTGGCTTTACCAGTTCTTTCCTCTGAAGTAGATCCTATACCACCCGGTAGTCATTGGTATTCTTCCATCCATGTCTTAACCATAAATGACCCTGTTTAGCTTCTAAGATCAGACCGGATCTGGTGCCTTTAGACAAATTACAAATCAGTAATTGCAGGCAAGATGGTAGCCAATATCTTTTAAAGTATCTTCAAAATTGAAACATGTGAAAAAACCACCCGTACCTTCCCAAGAAAAACTGGCTTAATAATTTTTAAAAATCATGCATGAAATCATAATCATGATTATATGACTGTTGTTACTGTGATGTATTGTTTCTGCTCAAATTGTTTCTGACTTATAGCAACCCTAATATGAAGCTGTCATGGGTTTTCACCTGGAATAATACTGTGCCCAGTTCTGGGCACCACAAGTCAATAAGGACATTGGGAGTGTATCCAGAGGAGGATGACCAAAATGGTGGAAGGTCTGGAAACCATACTGCATGAGGAGAGACTCTAAGACCTGGGTATGTTTAGCCTAGAGAAGAGAAGGTTAAGAGGTGACATGAGAGCCATGTTTAAATATTTGAAGGGCTGTCATATTGAGGAGGAAGCGAACTAGTTTTCTGCTGCTCCAGAGACTAAAACGTGGAGCAACAGATGCAAGCTGCAGGAAAAGAGATTCATTTAAACATTAGGAAGAACATCTTGACATTAAGAGCTATTTGACATTAAGAGCTATTTGACAGTGGAACACACTCCCTCAGATTGTGATGGACTCTCCTTCTTTGGAGGTTTTTAAAGAGAGGCTGGATGGCCATCTTTAATGGTTGCTTTGATTGTGTCTTCATGCATGGCAGAATGAGGTTGGGCTGGATGACCTTTAGGACTCTTCCAACTCTATGATTCTAGGACAAGTGAGTTGACTCCCTCTCTTCCTACTTTCCAGAAATTCTGGGCTGAAGAAATCCTTGCCAACTCTGGTGCGCTTGGTGTTTATTGAGGAAGTGTCTTGTGGCACCTCTGCAGAGATTGATTAGCTCAAATAAAGGGGCAAGGAAGGGCACAGCAGATCCCTTTTGTTTGGCCCAAACTCCCAGGGGGTGCCAAACCCAACAGTGCAGCAATGAATTATGCCATAACCTGATACACTGAACAGCCAATGGTTATTTCTGTAAGATGAGCCATCTCCAGGGCTGCATATAAAAGGGAGAATTAAGCCTAATGCAAACAGTGGTGGGCCCACTCCTGTTTGTGTTTCGGTCCGATTGTATAACTGTTTTTTATGATTATTATATTTTTTAAAAAATGAAGTTGATGGGAAACTGCCAGGTTGGTTTCCCCCAAGTCAAGAGACTTAAGAAACGGCTAGAGAGCCAAAAACAATTGAATAAAAATGTTGGGGCAGTGAAGAATGATGGTCCTGGTTTTCGTTTTGTCCATAAGGCTTTCGACTATTGGGAGAATTTGCTCGAAAGAGACAGAGTGTAACTTTACACTCACGGGTTAAGTGGTAGTTAAGAATTACTTCTTAAGTAATTGTGATATCATGCAACAAAATGCACAGTTAAATGTGAATGCACATCAATGTGTCACCTTGTTCACATGCACAACCATGAATGCAAATGCACACCCTCAGCCATGTCACAATGTGTTGCATGCACAACTCTGCTTCTGTGACCTTGAACTGAACAGAAACGATCCTACAAAAATGTCCAACTGCTTCCATAGGTGATGTTAGGTATGCATAAAACACCAATAGCAAGCCAGTCCAATATTCTTGAGAGCGTGCAGCCTAACTCATTGCCCGTAGTAATTTATAGTATAGTATAATTTCATATAGTAAATTAAGTATGAACTAAACTTTTTGGGCAGAATCCAGTTAATAATAATAATAATAATAATAATAATAATAATAATAATAATATGGTTTATTTATAATCCGCTTTTTCAAAATTTGACCAAAGCGGCATACAATTGGAGTATAAAACATCTCAATAAAATCAATTAAAAACAGCATTAAAAATAACACAGTAATCATAACAACAAAAGGGCCAGATGGATAGGGGAGTCAATATACACATTACAAGGTCGTCAATGAAAGGCGGTAAGGGATAATATGATTTTCATGGTGGAAAGGATTGGGAAAAGAAGAACGTCTTTAGATTCTTTTTAAAAAGAACTAAGAATGTGGTGGAGCGGAGCTCATCTGGGAGATTATTCCAAGATCTAGGGGCCAGGATAGAAAATGCCCTCTGTGAGGTCCTCACATAGCGTGTTGTTGGGACTGCCAACAATTTCATCCCTGTCGAACTGAGTGTGCGGGGCGGATTGTATGGGGATAGGCGGTCCTCCAAGTACCCTGGGTCCAAGCCATTTAGGGCTTTATAGGTCATTACCAACACCTTGTATTGAGCCCGGAAGCGAATAGGCAGCCAATGAAGATCTTTCAGAATAGGTGTTATATGGTCAGACCTGGAACAACCATTGACCAATCTCGCTGCCATATTTTGCACTAACTGTAGCTTCCAGGTTTGGTACAAGGGTTGCCCCATGTAGAGCACATTGCAGAAATCCAATCGAGAGGTTACCAGAGCATGTACTACAGTTTCAAGATCCCTCTGGTCCAGGTAGGGGCGCAGCTGGCGTATCAGCCAAAGCTGATAACAAGCGCTCCTGACCGCCACATCCACCTGAGATGACAGCTGGAGCGACGAGTCCAGGAGCACTCCCAAGCTGCGAACCGAGTCCTTCAAGGGGAGCGTGACCCCGTTCAGGACAGGATGGCAAATCTCACCACCCGGACCCGGGGAACCTATCACCAGTACTTCCGTTTTCTCTGTATTCAAACTGAGTTTGTTTTCCCTCATCCAGCCCATTACCGACTCCAAACAGGCATTTAGAGGCAAGATGCCATCCCTAGTCACTGCATCAGTTGGAGTGTCATCAGCGTACTGATAATACTGCGCCCCGTATCTCCAGATGATCTCTCCCAGCGGTTTCATGTAAATGTTAAATAGCGTGGGGGACAGAATAGCTCCTTGAGAGACACCAGATGTAAGCGCCCTCTTATCGGAGCAAACGACCCCCAGCTGCTCCATCTGGAATCTACCCGAGAGGTAGGATTGGAACCACTGGAGCGCAGTGCCCCCGATACCCAACTTCCTCAGGCGTTCCAGAAGGATACCATTGTCAATGTTATCGAAAGCCGCTGAGATGTCCAAAAGCACTAACAGGGACACACTTCCCCTGTCCATGCCCAGACGGAGATCATCAACTAAGGCGACCATGGCAGTCTCAACTCCATAGCCCGCCCAGAAGCCGGTTTGAAATGGGTCTAGAAAATCCGTTTCGTCCAGGATCGATTGGAGCTGGAAGGCGACTGCTCTCTCGATCACCTTCCCCAAAAATGGCAGCGATACAGGCCGATAGTTGTTATGAATCAGGGGGTCTAAGGAGGGTTTTTTTTAGCAGGGGTTTAACCTGCTTGATGCACCATGCTACCATAACACATTTTCAAGGTTCATGCAGCTCTGGCAAGGGAAAGCAAGTAAAGAGTGAGATCCTATCTTCCTACAAGATCAGATCCCAGGGATGCAGCCAAGGGGGCATCTTGGGGTCTGGACCCCCCCCCCCCCCCTTAAAAAAAGGAATGGGGGGTGCTGCTGCGCTGCCGCATCCCAGCCCCATTATAATGGTGGCAATTAGACTGGCCCCCCCCCCCTTCCTAAAATCCTAGCTACGTCCCTGCAGATCCCATCTAATCTTGGAAGGTACACAGAGTACACAGAGTCAGTACTTGGATGGAGAGCCACCTATGATTTTTATTTGATTTTTTGAGAGGAACTGACCAGTGGCTTATGTGGCTTAGGTGGATTCCATGGCCATTTCTGACCCACCAACTGCACCTTCCTGTGCCTTGTTCTGAGAAGATTCTGGTCTCTGGAATTTCCCATAGAGCTGTGTGTGTCACATTTCCCAGCCAATGTGGATCTCCAGGGACCATGTCCACGAATTGGGGGGAGACGGCATCACAACAAGGAAAGCATGGTAGTGATGGGAGAGGTGGTGGCACTGCCAGCCTTACATTGGGCACTGGAGTATCTGGTACTGCCCCCACAGACCCTTTGATTGATTTATTGATTGCACTTCTATCTCACCTTTCTCTTAAAAGGGGATCCAAGGTGGCTTGTGAGAAATTTTTTAGAAAGGTCCAACAAGAACATTAATTTACAAAAGTTACAATGGAACTAATGTTAACATGATTAAAAACAGCTAAAATACTTTAAAAACTCACTTTAAAAGTATTTTTAAAAATATTTTTTTTAAAGAACAGGCTTGGGGATGAGATGCTGTTTTAACTGTACTGTTTTTAAACAATTTTAACTTTCTAATTACAGTTTACTCTGTCAGTGAGTCATGTGTTTTAATATTGTAATAGTTTGTTTCTTTATTTAATGCTCAACTTTTGTATGTTTTTATATGTGCTGTTCTTTTAAATTGTGAGTCACTTTAAGTCCTGATTTTGAGGGAGTGGGAGTGGGATATAAATATAATTAACAACAACCATCATTCTCACACACACACACACAAACATTTATGCATAGTTGTGTAGTTTCTGACTTATGGCAACTCTAAGGCCTTGACATGTTTCTTTAGAGGGGGTTTGCCATTGCCATCCTAGAATCATAGAATCATAGAATCATAGAGTTGGAAGAGACCACTAAGGCCATCCAGTCCAACCCCCTGCCATGCAGGAAATCCAAATCAAAGCATCCCTGACAGATGGCCATCCAGCCTCTGTTTAAAGACCTCCAAGGAAGGAGACTCTATCACCCTCCGAGGGAGTGCATTCCACTGTCGAACAGCCCTTACTGTCAGGAAGTTCCTCCTAATGTTCAGGTGGAATCTCTTTTCCTGTAGCTTGCATCCATTGTTCCGGGTTCTGTTCTCTGGAGCAGCAGAAAACAAGCTTGCTCCCTCTTCAATATGACATCCCTTTCAAATATTTAAACAGGGCTATCATATCACCTCTTAACCTTCTCTTCTCCAGGCTAAACATCCCCAGCTCCCTAAGTCGTTCCTCATAGGGCATGGTTTCCAGACCCTTCACCATTTTTGTCGCCCTCCTTTGGACACGCTCCAGTTTCTCAATGTCCTTTCTGAATTGTGGTGCCCAGAACTGGACACAATATTCTAGGTGGGGCCTGACCAGAGCAGAATACAGTGGCACTATTACTTCTCTTGATCTAGACACTATACTTCTATTGATGCAGCCTAAAATAGCATTGGCCTTTTTAGCTGCCGCATCACACTGTTCACTCATGTTCAACTTGTAGTCTACTTGGACTCCTAGATCCCTTTCACACGTAGTTTCATTCAGCCAGGTGTCACCCATCCTATATCTGTGCATTTTATTTTTCCGCCCTAAGTGCAATACCTTACATTTTTCCATGTTGAATTTCATTTTGTTAGCTTTGGCCCAGCTTTCTAGTCTATTCAGGTCATTTTGAATCTTGATCCTGTCCTCTGGAGTATTACCTATTCCTCCTAATTTGGTGTCATCTGCAAATTTGATAAGTATGCTCCCAATTCTGTCATCCAGAATGGGTTCGGCCGGTCAACCAATTACAGATCCATGTAACAGTTCCTTTGTCTAGCCCACATTTTACAAGCTTGTTTGCAAGTATGTCATGGGAAACCTTGTCAAAGGCCTTAGTGAAATCAAGATATACTATATCCACAGCATTCCCTTCATCTACCAAGCTGGTAATTTTATCAAAGAAAGAGATTAGGTTTGTCTGGCATGAATTGTTTCTCTGAAACCCATGTTGACTTTTTGTGATTATGGCATTGCCTTCTAGATGTTCACAGACTCTTTGTTTAATGATCTGCTCCAGAATCTTTCCTAGTACTGATGTCAGACTAACTGGACGATAATTGTTGGGATCCTCTTTTTTCCCCTTTTTGAAGATGGGGACAACGTTTGCCCTCCGCCAGTCTGCTGGGATCTCTCCTGTTTTGCAGGAGTTTTCAAAGATTATTGCCAATGGCTCCGATATTACATTTGCCAGTTCTTTTAATACCCTTGGATGAAGTTCATCTGGTCCCGGAGACTTAAATTCATTTAGATTAATAAGGTGTTCCTCTACTATCTCTTTACTTATTCTGTACTCAAATGCCCCTATCCTGTCCTCTGCTCCATTATCCTCAGGTTGAGCACCCTTTGCCTTTTCTGAGAAGACTGAGGCAAAGAAGGTGTTGAGTAATTCTGCCTTTTCTCTGTCTCCTCTTAGCATTTTGCCATCTTCTCCACGCAGTGGTCCTACCGTTTCCTTCTTCTTCCTTTTGCTGCGGACATATCCAAAAAAGCCCTTTTTATTGTTCTTAACCTCTCTAGCAAGCCGGAGTTCATTCTGCGCTTTAGCTTTTCTGACTTTACCCCTACAGATGCCTGCTATTTCTTTGAATTCCTTTTTTGTGATTTCCCCCTTTTTCCATTTCTTATACATGTTCCGTTTCAAACTTATCTCGGTTGCAAGTTCCTTAGTCATCCATCCTGGTTTCATGAGACACCTCCTGTTTTTCTTTCTCACTGGAACTGTTTGAAATTGTGCCTTCAGTATCTCTCTTTTGAGAAACTTCCATCCGTCCTGAACTCCTTTATCTTTTAGTATTTCTGACCATGGAATCGCCCTCAATACTTCTCTAAGTTTACTGAAATCCGCTCTCCTAAAGTCTAGGATGCGTGTCTGACTATGCCTGGCTTCTCCTTTCCATTGTATTACAAACTCCAGGAGAACATGGTCACTTCCACCTAATGATCCCACTACTTGCACCCCATTAACCAAGTCATCCTTGTTGGTTAGGATCAGATCTAAAATAGCTGACCCCCTTGTTGCCTCTTCCACCTTTTGGCCCATGAAAATGTCTTCCAGGCAAGTGAGGAATTTGTTAAGCCTTGAGGATTTTGCTGAGTTTGACTTCCAGCAAATATCAGGATAGTTGAAGTCGCCCATCACTACTACATCTCTCTTTTCTGACTGTGTGGTCATCTGTTCTAGAAAGATATCATCCAATTTCTCAGTCTGACTTGGGGGTCTGTAGTAGACTCCCACCGTAACATCCTTGTTGTTTCTCTCCCCTTTGATTCTTATCCAGATGCTCTCCACCTGGCTTCCATGACTGATGTCCTGGATCTCTTCACTGGTGTAAATATCTCTGATATATAGTGCTATTCCTCCTCCTTTCCTGTTTGGCCTATTTCTCTTAAAAAGGTTATACCCCTCTATTTCCACATTCCAATCATGAGACTCATCCCACCAGGTTTCAGTGATGCCTATTATATCATATTTGCTTTGTTGTACTAGGAGTTCGAGTTCATCTTGCTTATTTCCCATGCTCTGTGCATTAGTGTAGAGACATCGCAGACCATGGTTCCCTTTTACTTGCTGCCTGTGCAAGTTTTTTTTGCCTCCCACTGTTGGGTCCTTGCACTGTTTGCCTTGTTTCCTCTGTGTCAGTTTGACTATTTTTGCCATCCCTTTCGCCTTCCTTAATATTGTCTCCCTTCCCCTCGGAACTCAGTTTAAAGCTCTCCTGATCAAGTTCTTGAGACTGTTGGCAAAAACATTTCTTCCAAGTGGCGTGAGATGCAACCCGTCTGTTGCAAGAAGTCCCTCCTCATGGAACTGCAGCCCATGATCGAAGAATCCAAATCCTTCTCGGCGGCACCATCTGCGAAGCCAGTTGTTCACATCCGCTATTTTCCTCTCCCTTCCTGGACCATGCCCTTCAACTGGCAGAAGAGACGAGATGACAACCTGTACATCCATTCCTTTCAGCTTCCTACCAAGCACCTCGTAATCCCTTTTGATGTTCTGAATGCTGTGTCTTGCAGTATCATTAGTTCCCACGTGGACCAAAAGGAAGGGGTATTTGTCAGTAGGCTTGACCAGTCTTGTCAGCCTCTCTGTCACATCCCGGATCTTTGCACCTGGAAGACAACACACCTCTCGAGACATCTTGTCAGGCCTACAAATCACTGCTTCTGTACCCCTCAGCAAGGAGTCCCCCACTACGACCACACGCCTCTTCCGAGGCTCTGAAGCTGAGAGAGTGTGACTTTGCCAAGTTCACCCAGTGGGTTTAAATGGCCAAGCTGGGGTTCGAACCTGGTATCCAGAATCTAGTGCTCAAACCACTACACCACACTGGAGCTCATATAAGCACACTCACACACACACATACAGCACACCTCTTCAAACACTGCAGCTCAATCATCCTAAGCAGAGCAGCTGAAAACAGGGACCTTGAAGATGTTTCATCCACAGAGTCACTATGAGTCAGGGCTGACTTGAGGACAGTTAACCCCAACAACCAACAGCTATTCTGGGGTGGAAAATCCGTTGCCTCTGGAAGTCTTATTTCAAGCAAAGGTCGGGACGCCATCTGGTGGGGATGTCTGGGCATCCTTCATTGAACCAGTAGGCAGCCTATCCAACATCTAGTTCATGCTTTTCACATTCTCTGTTCCTATTAAACCTGTTGCACAGCTTCAGACTTCCTTTCACCTTCAGACCTGCCATGGTATTTCCAGTTTCTATGACCTTCCAGAGAAAAAGGTGGGATATAAATGAAATGAAATAAATAAATAATAATAAAGTTGGGCAGATAAAAAAAGGGGTGCAAAGAAAAATAAACTCATTTGAAATGTGGTGTTGGAAAAGAGTTTTACTGATACCGTGGACAAAGAAATGGATCCAAGAGCAAATTGAGCCTTTTAGAAGCCAAACTGACTGAACTGAGGCCATGGGTGGGTCATGATAACATGACTCTTTGGCAAAGAAAAAAATATTAATTGAAGTAGAAGGCAGTAGGACAAAAGGAAGAGCACATCAGAGATGGATTGAGTCAATAAAGGAGGGTTTCAATAAGTCTGCAAGATCTGAGCAAGACTGTTGTTGATAGGCCATCTCTTCCAGACTCAGATTATCAATGGGGCTATACAGACCGGCCCTTTGTGCCAGCCTGTGCGTTGGGTGAGGGCTGAGCATCCACACGCTCCAAGCCCTACCACCGCCAGCAGGGCGCCATTGTAGCATGGCCAGTCTACATGGTGTGTGCCATGATGACGCACCTCTGGTGCAGTGCCCAAATGGAACAGCGCTGAGAGGGCATCATCATGGTGCACCAGCGCACCTATAACGTCTCTTCCAGGGAGCAAAAAACCTTGCTTTTTACGGCTTCTTTTTGCTCCCTGCAGAGGTCTTGGCATGTGGTTGCCACAGCCCCAATCTGGGGTGAAAAGGGGCAGCATCCCACCGCCTGTCTGTACAGTCCCAGTGACTCGGTGCAATTACATAGGGGCCCAGTTGTTATTGTTGTTGTTGTGTGCCTTCAAGTCATTTCCGATTTATGACAATCCTGAGGTGAAACTATCATGGGATTTTCTTGGCATGATCAATTGAAGAGGGGTTTGTCTTTGCCTCAGTCTGAGACTAAGAGAGTGTGATGTGCCCAAGGTCACCCAGTGGGTTTCCATGGCTGAGCAGGGATTCAAATCCTGGTCTCCAGTTGCTGCCCAGCACTCAAACCCCTATACCATGTTGGCTCTGCCTTCAGATCAACACCAACCTATGGCAACTGTCTTCAGAGGGGGTTTGCTCACAGGCTGAGGGAGTGGATTTGCAGGGCTGATCAGGGAGTCATGCTCTGGTCTTCTTAGTCCAGTGCTTAAACCACTGAATCAGGCTGCCCAGTACTGCAATGAAAAGACATATTTTGCTTTTCCAGAAGCATAGAATCATAGAGTTGGAAGATACCACAAGGGCCATCCAGTCCAACCCCCTGCCATGCAGGAAATCACAATCAAAGCATCCCCGACAGATGGCCATCCAGCCTCTGTTTAGACCTCTAAGGAAGAAGACTCCACTACACTCTGAGGGAGTATGTTCTACCCTGTGACTCCCCCAGTCTCCTGGTGCTTTTCTTATCAACATTTTGAGGATTATTCTAGTAAAACACATAGTAAACAAGTTCTTAATGTTTAGGTGGAATCTCTTTTCTTGTAATTTGAATCCATTGTTTCATGTTCTAGTTTGTGGAGGAACAGAAAACAAGCTCATTCCATCCTCTTTATGGACTTTCTCCATATGTGTCTCCTCTCAACCTTCTCATCTCTAAGCTAAACATGGCCAGCCTTCTTTGCTGTTCTTCATAAGACTTGCTTTCCATGAAATTGAAGAATCATAGGGCCATCTATGGGCCATCTCTTCCAACTCCCTTGCCATGCAGAAGTGCAATACTAAAGTGCTCCCAAAATATATCCATCTAAACTTTGTTGAAAAGAAGGGGAGTCCACCACCATCTAAGACAAGTCTGTTCCATTGGGAAACAGCTTTTACTGTCAAGAAGTTCTCCCTAATATTTAGCTGGAATCTTTTTTCCCTTGAAATATGAATCCATTTGTTTGTCTCTTGTCTCCAGAGTAGAAGAAAATAGATTTGTTCCATCTTCTACATGACAGCCCCTCAAATATTTAAAGACAGCTGTCATATCCCCTTTCAGTCTTCTCTTCCATAAGCTGCACTTCACTCTGCCACCCCCAACAAAAATATTTCAATTGCTCTATAGTTAAGTTACGGAAGACTGGTGTCTTACTTTGTAATGGACCTCCCTCCCTTTGAAGGCATTCCCTATTTGAAGGCTGGTTCTTTCCAAGTTCTGTGTGAAGTTGTAGACTGAAATCTGTTTACAGAGTGATAGAATGAAAGACCCATAGCTTTGGAAGTGTCCCCAAAGGCCATTGAACCCCATTCTGCCATGCAGGAAGACACAATCAAAACATCCTAAGAGATGGTCATCCAGCCTTTGACAAGCTGGAGTGTATCCAGAAAAGGGCAACCAAAATGATGAAAGGTCTGGAAACCATGAGGCCCTATTAGGAGACATTTAGGGGACTGGGAATGTTTAGCCTGGAGAAGAGAAGGTTAAAGGTTGATATGATAGCCTTGACGCTATACAGACTGCCCAAAAAGGGTGGTCTGCCCGCGCCTTGTTTTGCTGGGCGAGGGAACCATAGCGGACAAACCGTGCGGCTGCCTCGCATGGCAAAAAGAACTCACAAAAAGAGGGTTTTTTCTGCAGCGCCATAAGGATGTTGCAGTGCACCAATGGCACATTCGTAACATCCTTATGGGGGCTTGATGTGCGGACGCTAAGCGTCCGTCACATCAAAATGGCAGCACCCATGTGTATAGGGTGCCGCCATTTTGATGCCCGCGTCACATGCTAGGGGTGAGGCCAGTATGGGCGGTGCGCTCTCGGCCAATGCCTGGCACATGACGGGGCGCCACAAAGGCCCGTCTGGATCAGGCTCTTGTTTAAACAGTTGAAGGGATGTCATATTGAGGATGGAGCGAGCTTCCTTTCTGCTACTCTATAGACTTGAGACTTTATCACACGGAGGAAAATTGGAAGTTTAAATGGGGTTTATCCCATGAAAATCACATAATTACTATTAAACTGCAATTAAGATTTTCAGACACAGCACGATAAAAGAGCCATTATCTGGGAATAACCAGGGAATAACCAGGCAATAAACAGCAAGAAAGCATTTTCGGGATTTTCCGGTAAATGATTTCTTGCTGTTTATTACCTGGTTATTCATGGGTTAATGCCACTTTAAAATAGCTTTTCAATGCGACATCATGTGAAAAGCTTTATCGCAACTGCAGGATATTCCCAGGCATTTCCATTTCATCACAACGTCATGTGAAAACCTTAATTGTGAATACATGAATTTAATGGGATAATCCCCATTTATACTTCCAATTGTCCTCGTGTGAGAAAGTCCTAGGATATGGAACAATGGATGCAAACTACAGGAAATGAGATAACATCTCAACATTAGGAGGAACCTTTTGACAGTAAGAGCTGTTGGAGAGTGGAACACACTCCCTCGCCGTGTGGTAGTCCCCTTCTTTGGAGATTTTTAAATAAAGGCTGGATGGCCATCTTGAACTGTGGTGCACAGAACTGGACACAGGATTCCATCTGAGGTTTGATCAAAGCAGACTAGAGTGGTACTATTACTTCCCACAATCTAGACACTATACTTCTATTTATGCAGCCTAGAATCACATTGGCTTTTTAAAATGCCCAATCACACTGTTGACTCATGTTCAGTCTGTGGTCTACTAGGACTTCTAGCTCCCCTTTGCATGTATTGTTGTCAAGTCAGGTGTCAGTTATCCTATATCTATACATTTCATTTTTACTGCCCAAGTGTAGGATCCTACATTTCTCCCTGCTAAAATTTATTTTGTTAGTTTTGGCCCAGCTTTTTAATCTATTAAGGACATACTCTTTGTTCCATACTTTCTTTGTTTGATTTTGCACTGTCTAACCCTGTGCTTTCTAACCCATTCCAACCCACTGGCCACATTCTAGGGGGGCAGATCTCCCCAGAGGCCCCATTTGGCCTAGTTTTAAAAGGAAGACAGTGTTCCAAAAATTGTCAAAGATGGATCACTGGCCAGGGATAGAATTAGTTTGGTGGCCCAATTCTGCCACTGGATTTTCTCTCCACACAAGCCAACTTTGAAAACTGCATAGTTTTTGAAGATATCTAGCAGTAGCAGTGTGACATAATGGTTTGAGTACTGGACTACAGCCAGGAAATCCACTGGGTGACCTTGGGCAAGTCACACTCTCTCAGCCTCAGTGGATGGCCTTGGCAAACCCCCTCTGAAGAAATTTGCCAAGAAAAACCCATGACAGGTCCGCCTTAGGGCCACCATAAGTCAGAAATGACCAGAAGGCACAAAACAATACAGTAGTAGGGAGAAAATAAGTCAAATTATTCATTCTCCCTTATGGGAGTAAATAATTTAATACCTTGCATCCCTTGTCAGTGTTCAGCATCAAACATAATCTTGGGGAGACATGGGATGACACCCAGCTCTGGCACATAATATGGAGTTCCAAAGACGAGTGTCCAAGCCCTGCAAGCCATGTTTGGAGGTTTTTAAAGAGAGACTGGGTGGCCATTTGTCAGGGACGTAGCCAAGGGGGGGGGGGGTTCGGGGGGCCGGGCCCCCCCCCTTCCATTAGAAAAATGAATGGTGTGTGCTGCTGCACTGCCACACTCAAGCCCCATTATAATGATGGCACTTAGTCTGGACCCCTCCCCCCCTTCCTAAAATCCTAGCTACGTCCCTGCATTTGTCAAGAGTGTTTGGATTGTGTGTTCCTTCATGACAGAAGGGGGTTGGACTGGGTGGTCCCTGAGGTCTCTTCTGATTCTATAGGATTCTGTGATTCTACAACTAAGGGTTAAGCCCTGTGATGTGACCACTCTACCTCTGCTCCTTGCCTCACATGCAGCCATCTTCAAATTCTATTCAAAGGGCAGGCACAACAGCCACATTCACATATTTTGCTCACACAAAGTTGCCAAAAATGGAAAAGTCATGTGCTCTCTCCCGCTCTCTCTCAAAGGATGCACACAGGTGGCTTCCACGGAGATAGAGTTACCTTTTTCAGTTCTCACAGGAAGACACGCAGCTGAGGCTGGGTTTGTCACCATCCTGCGGTGAAAGAAGATGTTTTCTTGATGATTGAAAAGAATGCAGAGGCAACCCTTGAGGTGCTTTTTTGTGGCCTTTGAAAAGTACACAGAGGAGTGATGGGTGGTTTAATTATAAAGTCTCTGGAGAAAGTGCCCATGAAGGAGGGTGTTCGAGGGCCTTTGTCTGCCTGATCCCAGCTGTCACCAGAACATGATGGTTATCTGCTCTCCCGGTGCATCTGTGCTGCAAGGGAGAGCAACACAGAGAGTGAAGTCTTCCACCGATGCCAAGTTCCTAGCCCACACAACTCTGAAAATACTTTGGCTCCATGGGCTTGCCAGCCAGAACACACTTGCCAGCATTTCCACCTCCAGTAACAAATGGACCCTGTTACAGATTGGGGAAAGCATAGAAATGATTGCTTTGTATTGTACTGGCATTATTTAGACTGGGGTTGACAAAAGTGTGGCCTGCTGCGGGCTGCATGCAGTCTCTAGAATAATTCCCCCCCCCCCCGGGGTTCCCCAGGGTCCAAAGAAATTTTGCAAAAAAAAAAAAAATAAAATGTGTTGCTCTATAATATGCCCCCAAATGCTTTGTAGCAAGTATGGAGGACATTTACACCATGTCTGGAACCCCTGTGCGCCCTCAGTGGTTAAAGAAAATGATTGCAATAAAAAATTGGTGAATTTGTAATTGGCTGACCCTCCAGGAAAAAAAAAAAATCAGCACGAGCAGCATTTTCCCATACTTAGAGCATTTTATGCCCAGGATTAGAGATAGGATTAGAAAATGACTTTAGATCACTTCCTGTTCTTTGAAAAGTCTTTTCTTGGGCCCAAAATAGCCCAGGAAACATGGTGAAACTGCATCTCACAGCCCTTGCAGAGCATTTGGGGGTAAAAATGTGTGGTTTCCAGGAGGAGGTGCAGCAGGGGCACAGCCTTCCAGAGTCTTCTGGGGAGTTCTTATGTTGCTCCCTTCCCTTGCACAGTTTCCCAGCTCTAATAATATGGCTATCAATCCCTCATAGCAACATAGACAGCTGCCCTAGGATGCATTTGCACTGTAGAAATAATGCAGTTTAACACCACTTTAAGTGCTGTAGTTCTGTCCTATGGAAACCTGGGATTGGTAATTTTGTAAGGTCTCTAGCATTCCCTGACAAAGAGTGATGGTGGTGCCTCACCAAACTCCAAGTCCCAGGATTATGTAGGATGGAGCCCTGGCAGTTAAAGTGGTGTTCAGCTTATTTCTACAGTGTATTATTTCTACAGAACATTATTTCTACAGTGTAGACTGGAGTCAGACACTTGGCCCATCTGAAAATTGACAGACCCAGTACTTCCAACTTCAGGAAGGATTCTTTTTCAGCTCTGCTTGGAGAGATCTCTGGCCTTCCCTCTTGAGGGTCTCCAAACCAGGACAAAGCAGGTCTGACCCTACTTTGCTTCTAGAATCCAACAGGACATTTCTCTGATATTTAAATTTGCTTTTTTTCTTTTTTGATTCCCTTTCAAAACCATGTGGTGGTGGTGGTGGCAGTGATAGTGGCTGTTATTACCACCATCACTACTACTGATTGCTGGAATCCTGTATGACCTGTTACATTACACAGCTTTACCTAGCTACCTAGAGGAAGTACTAATAGACCCCTTTAATGAATTGTGAAGATCTGTCATGAGATACTGGCAAGAGTGACTGGTGCTCATTAGTGCTCAATGCACACTGGTATGTAATGTGATTTTGTGCACAATGCACATGAGTGTGAAGTGCTGTATATGGGGGCTTCATATTTTGATGTTTTCATGTCTGCATCCAGGCATGTTTTAAGAGGTCACAATGATCTCTGGAACACCAGGAAGTTTCCCATGGAAAAGGAGGGCAACTCAAAGACATGTGATGGATCTAGATAGTACTAAATAAAGTTTAAATGGGTTTGCCGATCACGTTGTCCTGCCCCCAGGATTGTTCTCTGGACACATTCCGGCTTCTCAAAATCTCTTTTGAACTGTGGTGACCAGAACTGGACACATTGGAGGGGAGACCATGAACAAATACTAGATGCTGTAGGTTATATTTCAGAGGAATGGACTGGCAAAAACTCCTCTGAGGATTCCAAGCCTAAGAAAACCCTATGAAATTCATGAGGTCGCCATAAGTCAACAGTCGACTTGACAGCACACACACACATGGCACCAGATCCCCTCTGATCTTGGAAATGAAGCATTGCATTTAGAAACAGGGTTCTTGAACCAGCCACCTGTCAAGCTTCAGTCAAGCCATATACATCTTTAGCATATTTCATTGTTATGCAATTTATTGTTTCTGACTTTATGTGAACCTCAGTCAGCCTTATACATCTTGAATATATGTTTTTGTTATGCACCTAATTGTTTTGTTTCACCTTCAACATGTGTTATTAATATACATGTGATTGTTGTGTGTTCCATTGTGTATTACTGGATATTTACTATATTAATATAGCTCCTAAAAACTTCTTGAAGCATCCAGATTTGTAATTTATTTATTTTTTGGCAGTCTTGTGCCTGGTGGTATCCTTTTGTATTTTTCTATCTCACTGCAAACCTCCTTCCTCCAATTCTTCCAATTCCTACATGTTGCAGTGTCTTGTCGTCCTTTGCAGTTATGACATAATAATAATAATAATAATAATAATAATAATAATAATAATAATAATAATAATAATAATAATAATATTTATTTCTATACCGTTTTTCCTGGGAGATCAAAGCGATTTCCAAGTTCAAAGGGAATATATATTTTAAACATGTTACAATATAATATACAGTCAAGAATTCTGTCTCTTGAGGCCAGCCTGTTGTCTCCCTCACAGGCCCAAGGATGACAGTTACGGAGGGAGGGCACTGTCTCTTGTGGCCGGCCTGCTCTCTCCCTCACAGGCCCAAGGATGACAGTTACGGAGGGAAGGCACTGTCTCTTGTGGCCAGCCTGCTCTCTCCCTCACAGGCCCAAGGATGACAGTTACGGAGGGAGGGCACTGTCTCTTCAGGCCAGCCTGCTCTCTCCCTCACAGGCCCAAGGATGACAGTTACGGAGGGAGGGCATCTGCTCATAATGCTGTCGGTACACCATGGTGAACTCCTGGAGGCCTCTCCCGTCACCAGATGGTGCCTGAACTCCTTTGGCACCTGTAAACAAGGTGGATAGACCAGAACTCCTTTGGACATGAAGAGTCCCATTGGGTGCCCAAGTCTGGTAGTTCTTGGCGGCAAGTAAACCAGAGCCTTTCTCTTCCACAGTGGCTTCATTTGCTCCTGAAAAATTATTGCCCTTGTGGCTTTGAGCCTGGGGCATGAGTTACTGCACTGAGGTGACTAACAGCTGGATACCATCCACTTGATTATTCAAGTAACACAAAAAATGCTGGGGACAACAGAAACATTGGGAGAGTCAGGACATCACAAGGGACACCTCCCCACCTCTTCAGTTTTTGGTCCCAAAACAGTGAGGGAGCAATTGCACCAATGTCACCATTGATAATCTGCCCTGTTGTTGTTGTGTGGCTTCATGTTATTTCCAATTTATGGTGACCCTGAGGCAAAGGTTTTCTGAGGCTGAGAGTGTGTGACTTGCCCAGTGCCACCCAGTAGGTTTCTATTGCCAAGTGGCGATCTGAACCCTGGTCTCCAGAAGTTGTAGTCCAACAATCAAACCACTACACTGCACTGACTTGCCAACAACCTTTTCTTTCCTCCCAGGAAAAACTTGCAAGCAAACTCTTGGCTCTCCCTGCTCGCCTTTCCTCCTGCCTTGTTTGATTTGCCATCCTCTGCAAAGCAAATAATGTCTGTTTCGGCTGAGCGTTGAGGTCACTGCACACAGAATTGGCGCTTCCGTGCTCCAGGTGTCATGGCAAGGAACACTTAATCCCTCCTCTTGACGCTTGGCAGGACACCTCCTGTCTCTCCCAAACATTGCCATATCAGCAGCAGCTTTGAAAGCAGAGCTCCTAGATGTAGGTTTAGTTTGCAGTGTTTTCCAAACTTGGATCCTCCAGATGTTTGGGACTTCAAGCCAAGAGTTGGCCCAATTGGCAAGGGCTTTTAGGAGTTGAAGCCCAAAACAGCTTGAAAACCAAAGTTTGGGAACCACTCAGTTAGAGTTACTTGGGTCATAATGGAACAAAATGTTTATTTACACTACAAAGTTATAACAGTCTGATACCACTTTTAAATGCCATGCTTCCATTCACTGGAATCCACAGGACAGGGCTATGACAGTTAAAGAGGGATTGAAGTACAATAATGATTCATACCCTTGAAATGTCTTAGTTTGGCAGACAGATTACCACTGAATTCACTGTCATCCCACTATTTCACCTGTTTTTAAAATGTCCTGGACTGCAGAGTTAATGAAGATTGAAATCACTTTAAATGCTATGGAATTCTTGGATTTGTAGTTTTGTGAGATATTTAGCCTTCTCTGTCAGGGAGCACTGGTGTCACAACAAATTACCAATTTCAGGATCCCATACCATGGAGCTATGTGTCAAACTGCATTATCTCTGCAGTGTGCCAGCAGTTTTGGTTTCACTCTTCTCTTCCCCCTTTCCCTCTTTGTCCCCAGCTTACTTCAGTTGCTGCAGACTTAGGGGCTTGACAGATGGGCGGCTCAACTCTGCCCCTTTCAGCCCCAGATGCAGGCTGTGGCAACCACACGCACGGAGCAAAAATAAGCCCCAGAAAGGGGCTTATTTTTATTCCCTAGAAGGGGCGCCATGGCCGCCATAGAATCATAGAATCATAGTTGGAAGAGACCGCAAGGGTCATCCAGTCCAACCCCCTGCCATGCAGGAAATCCATTATGATGCCCTTTGTGTGCAGTGCTGTTTGGACACTGTGCATGAAGGACATCATCATGGTGTGCCCCATTTAAAAGGGTGTGTGCCAAGATGCCACCCTGGCAGAAGAAGGAGGGCTTGGAGTGTGTTTTAAAAGCAGAAACACCAATTCTAATTTTACTTAGACAAATTCCTCACAATGATTTGGGATGTCCTATTGGGTTCGGAGTATTTCTTCTGGGTATGACCTCCTCTACTGGTGCTAGAGGAAGCAAGATTCCTTCAGCAGAGTTCAGTCAAAATCGAATTGCTAGGAAGTCTGACTAGGATTTTTCAAAAATAAAAGGTGAGCAAGTAGTGTTAAAGTTGAATTTTTGCAAAGTAGGGATGGAAATAATATTTTTTAATGGTTTAAAAATAACATTCCTCAAAATAACATGTTTCTCAAGTCCTCAAGTTTGGATGGATGAGAATTTTCACAATTTGGAACTTATTCTGCCCAAAATTTACAGATTGTTTCTATACTGTTTCCTACACAGAAAATGATTTGTGTGTGTGTGTGTGAAAAAATACATGTGCAAATGTTGTGCAGAATATGAGTCTAATGTAATAATCTTCAAAAGCTACTACTACTTCCTTCAAGAACAAATTAGCAAAGAATGACACCCCTATTGAAAAGTTAATACTTTTATTCTAAATAAACATTTAGGCTTCCTTGTTGTTGTTGCTGTGTGCCTTCATTTCCGACTTATGGCAACTGTGAGGGAAACATATGGGGTGGCGCACTGGTTAAATGCCTGTACTGCAGCCACTCACTCTCAAACTATAAGTTTGAGAGTTCAATACCAGCCAAGGGGGCTCAAGCTAGACTCAGGCTTGCAACCTTCTGAGGAGGGTGCTAAAATTAGTACCCTAAATTCCCCAACCTAAAATGAGTTGGGGGCAATTAGTTTACACTTTGTAAACTGCTAAGGGAGTGTTTAAGTGCTAATTGCTATTGCTATTTCTTGGCAAGGTTTGTTCGGCCTTTGGTCCTCCAGATGTTTCCGACTTCAGCTCCCAAAAGTTCTAGGCCAGCTGTCAGGAATTCTGGGTGCTGAAGTTCAAAACATATGGAGGACCAAAGGCTGGGAATCACTACTCTAGAGGACTCCTGTGGACCTCAATAGCTGATGTAATCATTTTGCATCCCACTACAGGAACATAACCAGACACTTCTCTGATCTCCTCCCTGCCAGCTGTCCACTGCTTATTATTATTATTATTATCATCATCATCATCATCATCATCATCATCATTATTATTATTATTATTATTATTTCTTATCCACCTCTCGCCATGGATCAAGGTGGGAACAACAACAAATCAACAACAACAAAAAACAACAATTAAAACACAATAATTAAAACATGAAACAATTTAAAAGGACATGTTCCCACAGCCAAACATCAGATCATTACGTTATCCACTGAAGACCACTAGAGCAGTGGTTCCCAGCCTTTGGTCCTCCAGAGGTTTTGGACTTCAGCTCCCAAAAGTCTTAGGTCAGCAGTCAAGACCCAATAACCCAAGTAACTCTATCTGAGTGGTTCCGAAATGAATACAGAGAGAAAACTGTGCAAAGTTTTTGCTGATTTTTTATTCTTCCTGTCCAGGTTTCCTAACTGTATTCAGATAGAAAATGAATAGCAGTAAATACTTTTTCTATTCCTACTCAGCTCCAGGCTCTCTGACAGACCATATCTCCCAATGTGAGCCTGCCCAGATCCTGAGATCCACAGAAGAAGCCCTCCTCTCAGTCCCACCACCTTCACAGGTACACAAACCCTTGCTCTCCTTCTATCAATAGGCCAAAATTGTTCTTTTTGTAAAATTCAGACTGGCTTTTAGAATGTAAGGGCTTTAAGGAAAGGGCTGTAAGTGGGTGCTGTACTGATTTAAATCATGCATTTTTAAAATTTAAATTGTACTGTTTTTAAACTTTAAAAAATAGATTTTTTTATATAGTTCATAGTTTAATTTGGTTTTAATGTTGATTTTTTTGTCTGGCTTTAATTGTACTCTTTTAAAAGTGTAAGCCACTTTGAGTCCCAGGGTGCATCTATGCTGTAGAAATAAAGCAGGTTGACACCACATACTCCATCCTACAGAATCTCAGGATTCGTAGACTTCTGAGAGAGCCAGTGTGATGCAGTGGTTTGAGTGACTCTGGAGAGTAGGGTTCAGATCCCAGCTCACCACATAATCCCACTAGGTGATCTTGGGGGAGTCACAGGTTCTCAGCCTCAGAGGAAGGCAATGACAAACCTCCTCTGAACAAATCTTGCCAAGAAAATCCCACAATAGGTTTGCCTTAGGGTTGCCATAAATTGGAAATGTCTTGAAGGCAGACAACCAACATATGGGCCAGGAGCACTCTTTGGCAGAGAAGGCTAAAGACCTTGTAAAACTACAAATCCAAAGGAGGGAGCTACAGCACTGGGAGTGTGTCAAACTGTATTATTTCTTGTGGATGCAACCCCAGTCCTGGGGAAAAGGCAGGATATAAATAAACATGATGATGATGATGATGATGATGATGATGATGATGATGATGATGATGATGATGATGACAATACTCTGATGTTGCAGCAGAAGGCATCCCTTGGTTCCAGAGAGTGAGGGAATCCTCTTGGGCCAAGCATTCTCTTGAACCAAAAACTCCATTATTCTGATGGACTGGAGAATTGTTTATTTGGGTTTATTGGCCGATGATAAGATCAGTGCTAGCATTCCCTTTGCTTAAGTGTCCATGATAAACACAGAATGGAGATACATATCACCTGTCCCCCTCTTTGAGTGGCCAAACCATCCAGCAAAGGCACTAGTAGGAAACCTTCAGGCTCCTGTCCATTGAGAACAATATCCCGGGAGAGGCTGCAAGGTGATCAATCATGCAAGCTGGTTTTTCCACATTGCTCTCTTTTCATTCAGCTGTCGGGGAGAAATCTCCCACAGCGCAAAAAGGTTGCGCCATGTGAGGGAATTCGGGAAAGTGATGGACAATTCACCCGAGTCACCAACCAGTTCCTCCCTTCTGGAAAGTGTCCAAACTTGCGGCTCCAAGTCCCAAACAATGCCTTTTATTTTCTCTTTCTCCAGCCTTATAATTGCAGCTGTTTAAACATTTATCTTTTTAATGTATCTTAATTTTTTATTTCTTATTTGAAAAAGGCATAGAGATGTTACTTGAGACTCCAAATTACTTGGCTCTTTGCTCCTTGCCGCAGAGGGAAGGGAAGGTGAACAGGTTGAAGGAGTCAAGAAAGGACAACCATCACAGCTGAGGACAAGTCAAATGCATGATGAGAATGACTTGGCAGAGGGGGCTTCTTGATCTCAATGCATTACATCCTTTGCTGTCCTACAGGTCCCCTTGGAAACAAACACACTAGGGATCTCATAACACATCAGCTAGAACCTTGTTGATGTCTTACACAGCTTTAAGTTCCCCTAGAAGAGTGGCAGGATGTTATGGTTTGTTTGTTTTTTTGTTTTTTACCAGTAGAGAACACTTATATTCAATCTGAGTTTGCAGAAGCAGAGATGTGCATATGGTGTTATCCTGCATGATTGGACATTGTACATGAATGCACATTTGCATTGCTCACTGGTGCAATGATGTGTATGTGCATTGTGCATGGTTGTGCTTTATGCACAGATTGGCTTGTGCATGGTTCCTGCAGACACACATGTGCATTTGGTTGCCCTTTTAGGTGGTGCAACATCACAAAATAAGAAATCAGAAGGAGACTAGGACTTGGAAGCATAGCTATGAAGGAACAAGACAAGATCCTGAAGCATCAAGATATATCTTTGAATATCAAGTTAGGATTGATCACGTCATTGTATTTCCCATTTCTATGTATGGCTGCAAAAGCTAAGCAGTTGTTAGAATCCTGGTTGTATTCTACCAGATATATGTTATATGTGTGTGGGGATGATGGGGGTTGGAATGCTTTTGCTATGGCTAGCTTAGATGTTGTATGTAGGAACTATGTATGAAGAAAGGTGGATAGAAAGAAAATCAATTCATGTGAGATGTGGTGCTGGAGAAAAGTTCTGTGGATACCACAGACTGCTAAAATGGCCAATAAATGGGTCCTGGAGCATAGCAAGCCTGAATTCTCCATAGAAGCCAGGATGACTAAACTGAGGAGTTTACCACACAGGAGGCAAAGCACCCAAATCCTGTGAATAAACAGGGATTAAATCCTGTAATATCCCTCAAAAGCGGGATTGTTTTCAGATGACGTCCCCCAACATAGTCATTATTCCGGACTTAACTCATGATTAAAATGGCCCAAATGTGCTCTTTTTACTTTCAGGATTTTCCCGAACGTAAAAAGTGGTCAAAAGCGGGCAAAATGTGCATTTTAATTCACTGGTTAAGTCCGGGATAATGGCAATGTCAGGGGACATCATCCGAAAATAATCCTGCTTTTGTATTCCTTGGCATGTTTAAAATAAAACTGACTCAAGTTGGGGTTACATTACACTATTCTAGCTCTTTCCTTTGTTGGGGGGCTCAGTCAATGCTTGAATTCCCAATGGAATAAAAATTAATTCAGATGTGTTGGAGAAGGTAATGTGGGGCCACTATTAGTATTTCTTCTAAGGAAGAGGTCAGTTTTGTTTGATTTACCTTTTAATATGCACCAGCCTAATTTGCCTGTCCTAAACTGATGCATGAATTGGAAGAAAATCAATCCTTGGCACTTTGATTTCTCTGAAAGTTGCGATGTAGTTTGCCTGGTTGAGAAATGAGGTCCTTTCAGGAAACTGCATACATATGAATGCAAACTGTAAACAGAAAGGCATATATCTGGGGAAACTGCTCACAAAAATAGTTATGGTAGGGAATATGGCTTGCAAAAATGGGTATGATTTGTGTACAAAAGTGCACAGGATGAATCACTTGTTGTTCCCTATTGCTATTAAGTTAACTTTGCCTTCAAGTGGCCCTTTCAGAGACCTCCATGTGTCACAGTTATCAAAAAGCCTGTTTAAGTCTTGCAAAGTCAAGGCAGCCATGGCTTCCTTGATGGAATCAATCCACTTGGCTTTTCTAAGGAATCACATTGTCTCACAATGTGTCCAAAGTGTAACAGCCTCAGTTTAGTAATTGGAGATCAGGCTTGATTTGCTGTCAAACCCATTTTATTTATCTTTTTTAGTAGTCTGTGGTATCTGGAGCACTCTCCTCTTCCCACAGCAGATTTCAAGAGTTGATTCTCTTCCTTATGTTGTTGTTTTGTGACTTCAAATTGTTTCTGACTTATGGTGATCCTAATGGTGCATCTGAACTGTAGCAATAATGCAGTTTGACACCACTTTACGTGCTGTAGGTCCATCCTATGAAATCTTGGAATTTGTAGTTTTGTAGGTCTTTAGCCTTCCCTGCCAAAGAGTGTGGGTGCCTCACAAAACTACAAATCCCAGGATTCTATAGAACTGAGCCATGGCAGTTAAAGTGGTGTCAAACTGCATTATTTCTGTAGTGTAGATGCAGCCCAAGATGAACCTATCATGGGGTTTTAAGTGAGAGGTTTCTTCAGAAGAGGTGACTTGCCCAAAGTTACCCACTGAGTTTCTGGGGCTAAGGGGGATTTGAAACCTGGTCTTCCACAGTCCTAGTCCAACATTCAAACCACTACAACTTGCTAGTGCTTTCTTCACTGTCCAGCTTGCTCGGCCATACATAGAATTTGGAAATATGATAGCATGGACAATCCTGAGTTTGAATGATTTTGGTACTTGGGGCATCAGTACTCTAGGAAAGAAAGCTCCAACAAAAGTTCTAGAAATGATAACAGATGGCTTCTTCTCCTTCCTCCTCCAGAATCTTTTTCAGCTGTTCTGCTGGGAGACAACTGCATTTCATTGCAAAAAGATACTACTTCTTTTGGTGGTGAGAAGAATCCTTTCTCCACAACTCACACCTTCCAAAGGGGAATACTGCACCATTTGGGGGTGCTAAAAACTCACAGATGGGGAAAGCAGAACAGAGAGGGAAAGGACAGCAAGATCTTTTTAAAACTTTAGCAGGAAAAGAAAGAAAGAAATGCCCATGGCTCAATTCTGAATGTAGACTGACACCTGGTGGCAGGATCCGGTACTAAAATTACAAATAATGTGCCTTGGATGGGAGACCGTTGGGAGCTGCATGTCAAGTTATTTGATATGGGAGACTGGCAATCTCTCTCCCTCCACAATTTGCCAGGGACCAGTACAATATTTGTGTCCAATTGGTACAGTCATTTCTTTCTTTCCTGGAAAATCATCAGGATCTGGCAGGGTCAAGGACCAGCATTGGCCCATGGACCACCCCTCCATGTAGCACCTCTGTACAATATATTCAGAAGGCAGCTATGGAAAAACTCCTCTGAAGAAATATGCCCTTCAGAGAAGGACACCAGCTGGATTCCTGCTTGGCAGTAACAAATACATGACCTAGGCTACATCTACACTACAGAAATAACACAGTGTGACACTGCTTTAGAATCATAGAATTGTAGAGTTGGAAGAAACCTCAAGGAACATCCAGTACAATGCAACCCTGATAGATGGCCATCCAGCCTCTTTTTAAAAATCTCCAAAGAAGGAGACATCACCACACCGAAGCAGCGTCTTCCACCATCCAACAGCTCTTACTGTCAGGATGTTGTTCCTACTGTTGAGATGGAATCTCTTTTCATTTAGCTTGAATCCATTGCTACAGGTCCTAATCTCTTGCTGCTCCATTCTCAATATGACATCCCTTCAAGTATTTAAACAGGGCTGTCATGTCCCCCCTTAACCGTCTCTTCTCCAGGCTAAATATACCCAGCTCCCCAAGCTGCTCCTCAGAAGGTTTTTTTGGTTTCCATACTTGGTCTGCTCTTCCATCAGTGTTTTCACTTTGATTTTGCACCCATGTGCTTTGTTCTGACAGTCGACTCCATGTCTTTTTCTCCCTTGATTACCTTGGCACAGTCTTGTGGTCAGTTGACTGAACTTGGTTGCCTCTTTCAACCATTTTGACCTTTGGCACTGCTCTGGTCTCCAAGGAACTGAACAGACCACCCTTAAGGGGTGGCCTGCAGCTGTCTCTTTCTTAGCCAGATTGGGGTTGCAGCAACCACATGCCATGCCCCCCATCTGGTCTTTCTGTGGCACAAAAAAAGTAGCTCCCTTTTGTGCCTTGGAAAGGGCACAATAGCTGCCAGTGCTATGGCTTTCCGGCACTCCTTTAGTGCTGTATCATGTGGATTCAGTGCCAGAAGAGTGCCGTGATGCCACCCAGGTGCACAGCATCACGTCGGCATGGGGGAGGAGTCAGGGTGTGTGTTGTGTAGACGCCACATCCCCACTTCTCCCCATGCCTGCCTTTAATGCTGGTCTGTACAGCCCCTAATTCATCCAATAAGTAGGGGGTGCCTGTAGTATGTAATGGTCATAAATGATTCCAGCGACCATATGTTGGAATTGAAGGCACATAACAACAACAACAACAGCAACAAATAAAACATCAACAACAAAGTATCATCCGAATATGGATGTTACTATTCCAGAGGATTTGTCAGGTGAGGGGGGGGGGCATCTTTGCTACCCAAAGAAAGGTGGGGGGTCCTCAACAAGTGTGTCAGCTTCTCTTTAAAGTTGGGGGTAAATTAGCAGAGAAGCTTCGAAAGGCTGGGTAACCTTAGGATCATTTGCACCTGTGTCAACCAGTTCTCACTGAGGAGGACTCCAGCTCTGGCAGAACTACAGTTTTATTTAGAAAATTATTTTAAAGATTTAGAGTGCAGTCATACGCACAGAACAGCATTTCAAACAGACACAGCAGACAGAGCTAACCGAAATTAATTCCCCCCCCCCCCAAGAGTAGCAGCAGACAAGACTTGCAACCAGAGTTCAGGGTGTATTTGTTTTTCAGACAGGGAAAGGAGAGCAAATAAATTAGGCAATGGGCTGCTTGAGGACACAATCCAAATGTTGAAAGTATTTACCCCTTAATTTCAGCACAGTGCACAAATGAAAGAAATAATTTAAATGCAGATTTAGTCATGGGTTTGTTGCTAGCAAAATACAACCTTAAGCTTTTGTCCTGCTCAGGGTTCTATAAGCATATTTCAAGCCAACAAGGCATTTCAATGAAGATAAATTCATCGAAAAAATACAGCCGGGTACATAATAAAATACTGTATCTGTAATACAGCTCTAAATAAACCATATTAAATGCATTTATATTTGTGTTTTTAGCTTTTCTTTTGTAACATCCTACATTTCACTGTGCCTTGTCCTGTTTTGCAGTTATGACACCCAATCACCCTGTCCCACAGTGCCATCTTTTGCAAACACTAGGATAGGAAATTGGCTTTCAGTTATTGCAATGATTAATTGGAAGCAGCTATCTGATGTATTTCATTTCCCTTTTAATCTAGATGTCAACATAGTGTTGCTTGGCAACCCTTGTGCAGATGTTGTCATTAAGAACCCAGCTTTTAAGCCCCGCAATCCAGTCTTTCATTCTACAAAATTTCTGGTCTCTTTTACATCTCCCCTCATCCCTGCTCCACTTCTAAAGCCCAGAGGAGGAAGAAGTCAACGTTTGCTGGGGATTTTTGATGCAACAGGGGTTTTAAAAGACCCACAGAGGCTCTGGAGCAGAGAAAGTTCATCTGGGACCCTTTCCCTGGGGCCAGCATAGTGTAGTGGTTAGAACATTGGCCTGTCAGTCAGGAAATCAATCAAGTATCTAGTCCCTTCTCTGCCACAAAGTTCTTTATAGCTGAGGTCCTGTATCAAATGGCTCCATCTGCAATGTGAAACCATCCATAATTCAAAATAACTAAAGTACAGAATAAGATCAGGCTTGCTAGAGGGGTTAAGAACAATAAAAAGGGCATTTTGGGGTATATCCACAAGAAAAGGAAGAAGGAAATGCTAGGGCCATTGCATGGAGAAGACGTCAAAATGCTAACAGGGGACAGAGAAAAGGCAGAACTACTCAACACCTTCTTTGCCTCAGTCTTCTCAGAAAAGGCAAAGGGTGCTCAACCTGAGAATAATGGAGCAGAGGACACAACAGGGGAAATGCAGCACAGAATAGATGAGGTAGTATAGGAATACCTGATTAATCTAAATGAATTTAGGTCTCCAGGACCACATGAACTATATCCAAGGGTATTAAAAGAACTGGCAAATATAATCTCAGAGCCATCGACAATGATCTTTGAGAACTCCTGGAGAACAGGAGAAGTCCCAGCAGACTGGAGGAGCGCAAACATTGTCCCCATCTTAAAAAAAAAAGGGGGGGGGGAGAGGATCCCAGCAATTATTGTCCAGTTAGTATGACATCAATACCAGGAAAGATTCTGGAGCAGATCATTAAACAGAGTTTGTGAACATCTAGAAAGCAATGCCATAATCACAAAAAGTCAACATGGGTTTCAGAGAAGCAAGTCATGCCAGACAAATCTAATCTCTTTTTTTGATAAAATTACTGACTTGGTAGATGAAAGGAATGCTATGGATAGAGCATATCTTGATTTCAGTAAGGCCTTTGACAAGGTTCTCCATGGTATTCTTGCAAAGAAGCTAGAAAAATGTGGGCTACACAACGTTAACTGTTAGGTGGATTTGTAATTGACTGGCCAAATCCAAAGACTGCTCAGCATTGGCTCCTCTTCATTTTAGGAGTGACCAGTGGGGTGCCACTGGTTCTGTCCTGGGCCCAGTGCTATTTAACATCTTTATCAATGACTTGGACAAAAGAATGCAGGGCGTGCTTATAAAATTTGCAGGTGATATCAAATTAGAAGGCGTAGCTAATACCCCAGATGACAAGTTCAGGATTGAAGAGGATTGGTTTTAACAGATTAAAGAAGTGGGCCAGAACTAACAAAATGTATTTCAACAGGGAGAAATGTAAGGTCCTATGTAAATGTCCCACAGGTTATTATTATTATTATTATTATTATTATTATTATTATTATTATTATCCTTTATTTATAAAGCGCTGTAAATTTACACAGGGCTGTACATACAATCTTTTTAATTGGACGGTTCCCTGCTCTCAGGCTTACAGTCTAAGGTTAACAGCCAACAGTTGCATTAAGTGAAGGAAGTGTATGTATCTTCTGAAGGAGGATGACATTTCCATCTCCATCCTGCCAGTAAGCGATGTGGCAACAATCAGAACCAAGACCCATCACAATCCATTTGCAGCCTTGCTTGCTGGTGTGTGCAGGTGAATAAAAAATCTGGAAACAAGGTTATTCTGGATCACTTTGAGTTTGTGAATACCGAGGACGTGGACAAGCTCCTTGGCTGTTTAAAAAGGACGACCTGTCCTCTTGACCCTTGCCCATCCTGGTTGACTGTTCAGGGAAGGGATGTAATAACAACCTCATTACATCTCATAATTAATGCATCCCTTCGGGAGGGTGTATTTCCATCTGCCACAGGCTATAGTGAAACCACTTTTGAAGAAACCCTCCCTAGACCCCCTGCAGATGAGTAATTATAGACTGGTCTCCTTACTACCTTTTTTGGGCAAGGTGATTGAGAGGGCAGTCACCTTTCAACTCCAAGCTGTCTTGAATGAAACCGATTATCTGGACCCATTTGAAACTGGCTTCAGGGCAGGATACGGAGTTGAGACTGCCATGGTCGCCTTAGTCGATGACCTCCGTCTCAGTATCGACAGGGGAAGTGTGACCCTGCTGGTGCTCTTGAACATCTCAGCGGCCTTCGATACCATAGACCATGGTATCCGTCTGGTACGCCTGAGAGAGTTGGGGATTGGGGGCACTGCGTTCCAGTGGCTCCGGTCCTACCTCGTGGAAAGATTCCAGATGGTGGGGCTGGGGAACAGCTGCTCTCAGAAAAGAGAGCTTACATCGAGCATCCCTCAGGGTGCCATTCTGTCCCCCATGCTGTTTAATATTTACATGAAGCCGCTGGGAGGGATCATCCAGAAACATGGGGCACGGTGTTATCAGTATGCTGATGACACCCAGATCTACCTCTCCATGTCTCCAACTGACACAGTGACTAAGGATGGCATCTGGATGCCTGTCTGGAGTCAGTAATGGGCTGGATGAGGGAAAACAAACTCAAGTTGAATCCAGAGAAAACAGAGGTACTCGTGATAGGTGCCCCAAGTCCAGGCAGGGAAATTTGTCATCCAGTCCTGGATGGGGTCACACTTCCCCTAAAGGACAAAGTTCGCAGTTTTGGAGTACTCCTGGACTCATCTCTACAGTTATCATCTCAAGTAGATGCAATGGTCAGGAGTGCTTGGTACCAGCTTCGGCTGATACGCCAGCTGCGTCCCTGTCTGGACCGAAAGGACCTTGAAACGATAGTACATGCACTGGTAACCTCTCGTTTAGATTTCTGTAATGCGCTCTACATGGGGCTACCTTTGTACCAGGTTTGGAAGCTTCAGCTAGTTCAAAATGCTGCAGCCAGATTGGTCACTGGAACTCCAAGGTCGGACCATATAACACCTGTATTAAGATCTCTTCACTGGCTGCCAATTCGCTTCCGGGCTCAATATAAAGTGTTGGTTATTACCTATAAAGCCCTACATGGCTTGGGGCCGAGTTACTTAAGGAAACACCTCTCCTTACACAATCCACCCCACACTCTCAGAACAACAGGGAAATACTCACTTGAGTATCCCAAGGTGACACTGGCAGTAACTCACCAAAGAGCATTTACATCGATAGCTCCAATGTACTGGAATAAACTCCTGGAAGAGATCCGACTAAGTTCTACTTTGAATGTCTTTAAGAAGACGTTGAAAACACATCTCTTCTGGCTAGCATACCCTCTTGACTCTTTATAAAGAAAGATATTCCCTAACAGAAGTTTACCTCAAGATCTTTAACCTGCGACTGAGATTTTTTAAGACTGTTTTATAGGTTGTTTTTAAAGTTTTAATGGAATATACCTCTGATTTGTATTTGATGTCATATATGCCTTTTGACTGATCTTGTAAACCGCTTTGATCTTGTTGGAAAAGTGGTATATAAATAAAGTTTTATTATTATTATTTATTATCCTCCTCCTTGTGCTCCAGTCAGAAGCTGAAAGACCTTCTTTGCCCTTTCTGGCTGCTGGCTCTTAAGGTGACCTCAGGGCAGAAGAGATTGCTTAGTTACACATTCATAACTAAGGGTACACTCACTTTTGTCATTGTTGTTGTGTACCTTCAAGCCGTTTCTGACTTACAGCAACCCTAAGGCAAACCTATCACAAGGTTTTCTTGGTGCGTCTGCACTGTAGAAATAATGCAGTTCAATACCACTTTAAGAGCTGTAGCACCATCCTATGCAATCCTGGGATTTGTAGTTTCACAACGTCTTTAGCCTATTCAGCCAAAGAGTGCTGGCACCTCACCAAACGATAAATCCCAGGATTTTGTAGGATGGAGCCATAGCAGTTACAGTGGTGTCAAACTGCATTATTTCTACTGTGTAGATGCACCCTACACAGTAGATGTAGAATATCAGCAATGGATATCACTGCAATAAAGTCACACTTCAATTCCATTCTGCACTGAGTCCCTAGACAATGAAAGGCGTGGAGCAATTGCATATGCCGAACCACTGATAATCTGGACCTGAGCATGGAATATAAATATAATAAATGCATAAGAAAACTTGCCTTTCACAAATCAACCATCACTTAATTAAAATAATGAATCATTTGGTGGATAAAATAATATTGGACAGAATTCATATGCTGGTTTTCTCTCAGACATTTTCCTCTACGTCAGCCACCTGTGCCCAGAGAACTAAAATTATTACTGATATATGACGAAGATTCTGAGATTGCCTCTTAAATTAAAAAAAAGATCTCTTGCTTGGAAAGATGAGTCTCTTGAATGTTGCCCCCAATTTCTTCCCTGAGCAGGAATCCTGGTAGGAGAGTAGCTACTGTGATGGGGAATGAAGACACACACACACACACACACACACACACACACACACATAAAAGAATTCTGTCCCCAAACAAAATGTTCTTTCACTTACATTTTTAGTACTGTAGAAACTTAACATTAGCATTTAGAGACAGGCCAAATATTTGAAAGGATGTCATACTGAAGATGGAGCAAATTTGTTTTCTGCAGCTCCAGAGATTTGGACAAGGTGCAATGGGCTTGAAAAGAGATTCCAGCTAAACATTAGGAAGAACTTCCTGACTATAAGAGCTGTTAGACAGTGGAACACACTCCCTCAGAGAGTGGTGGCATCTCCTTCTTTGGAGGTCTTTAAACAGAGGCTGGATGGCCATCTGTCAAGACTGCTTTGATTGTGAGTTCCTGCATGGCAGATGGGGCTTGGACTGGATGGCCCTTGCGGTCTCTTCCAACTCTATGATTCTATGATTCTAAATGTCCCAGGGAATGTGGATACAGCAAATAGAAGACTTTGAGGTGTGAAGTGTCAACATTGCAGGATGTAGTAGTACCTGTACCTGTGACTTGAATGATGGAATAAAGGGCCTTCTTGCCAAATCTTCAGAAGACACCAAATTAAGAGGGGTAGCTAATACTCCAGAAAACAGGATCAAAATTCAAAATGATTTTAATAGATAACAAAGCTGGGACATAACTAACAAAATGAATCTCAGCAGGGAGAAATGTTAGATAACACACCTGGGCAGTAAAAATGAAATTCACAGATATAGGATGGGGGACACTTGGCTTGACAGCAGTACATGTAAAAGGGATCTAGGGCGGGTTACAGACCGCCGAAAAGCGGCGGTCTGGCTCCGCCTCCGCTTGCTCTCCTTCTCAGGCCCCGGAAGAGACACCGTGAGGTGCTAGTCGAGCGCTCACGCCGTCATTTCCGGGGTGCAACGTGAGGATGCAGCGCGTCTGCTACGTCAAGATGGCGGTGGCCGTGTGGAATGGCCACCACCATTTTGTGCATGCGGAGCGCGTACTATATGGCGATTTGTAACCCGCCTAGGAGTGTTAATGGACCACAGGCTGAACATGAGTCAATACACAGTGTAATGTGGCAGCCAAACCAATGTGATTCTAGGCTGCATCAACTGAAGTATAGTATCTCTAGACCAAGGAAAGTAATAGTGCGAGTTTATTCTGGACACCACAGCGACTTTAAGAGCTCTACAAGTGTGGAACAAACTGTCTTGAGGGTGGTGGGCTCTCATCCTTTGGAGGTCTTTAAACAGAAGTTGGACATGCATCATTTCAGAAAGCTTTAGCTATATATTCCAGCCTGACTGGGAGTTGGAACTAGATGATCCTTGTGGTCCCTTCCAACACGACAATTCCATGGGTGCATCTACACTGTAGAAATAATGCTGGTTTCACATATTATCAGTGCTGTTGTTCCATCGTATGGAATCCTGGGAAGTATAGTTTCACAAGGTCTTCAGCCTCCTTTGTCAAAGCGTGTTGGCACCTCACCAAGCTACAGATCCCAGGATTCGATAAGATGGAGCCATGGCAGTCAAAGTGGTGCCAAACTAGATCATTTCTATGGTATTGACGCAGTCAGTGTCTCACTCTCCGCAATGCTATAAATATGAAGACTGAAGGAAAATATTCATGTGGGTGGGGAGGGGGATAGTATTTTTAATAGGGGAGAATGCTGTAATTTGGGGGGGGGGGCTCCTCCAGATATATCTCTGAATCCTGGCATCCAGAGAGTGGCATAAGTCAAGGCTGAAATATTTGAGAGCACGTGCCATATGCCTCTTGCCCTGCAGTGGGTGACCTGGCATGGATGGGATCCTGGAAAAGGGCATGATCTGGGACTTAGAGAGAGAAGAGGAAGCAGCTGCTTTTTCTCTGAAAAGATTTCTCTCTCTCTGTCTCTCTTATTTTTAACACACTTAATGGCTGCAATGGGTAAAAGCAATTTCCCCAGGGCCAGAAGGGAAAGCTATTTGGAGCTCTTTCGCACTGGGTCAGGAGTGGACTGGCAAAAGAGTGTTTTATAGGGAAAGTCATGGATGAGCAATTGGGAGGAGGAGGGGTAGTTAAATATAGCAGCCCACATTCTTTTCCAAAAATACATCTCTGGGGGTGGGGGGGAAGCATCTAGAATCCTTTGTCAATTCACTGGGAGGCCGCCTCTCAGACCAGCAGCCATGTAGGAAATCATCAATCATGCTTTGAGCAGGAAAAATCAGATGGACAGAGCCGCATCTGTGGAATAAAGAGGGTGTTTCTTCTCCCTCCAGGCTGAGCATGAGGAAGAGTAACTGAAGCCAAGGTCATCCTGGAAGGCAACAGAGCTTGCGAGGGGAAAAGTAACTATTTCATGCACCACCACTCCATCAGAAAAAAAAAACCCTCTCCCCTGCCCCATTTTTAGACAATTTAGATCTAAAGGATATTTGCTCCCGATTTTCCTTTTCTTCACTCTTAAGTGGTCCTACAGAAGGGTTTTAATTTTACGCATCAGCGATGCTCATTTCTTAAGACTTTTGAAATTAATTATTCCCCTATGCGCACACACACATTGCTCCATGCTTATTTAACAAAATAGAAAGAAATCCCTAAGTACTAGACTATAGCTGGAAACAATAATTGAAACAAACAACAAACAAATACTCCGTTTTCCCTAAATTGCAATTTATTCTACTATAACTATTTACAATTAATTAATTGGTGGTGGTGATGGTGTCACTGCTGCTGTTGCTCTTAAATTATCATCTCTGTTTCACAGTCTACCAGGTGGAACAGAGTTGAGTTTTGGAGCATCAGTACTTCTATTCAAGAACCTAGGCATCAAGGAAGTTTGTTTGCTTAATCCGGCCTGTTCCCCAGCACAGCCCTTTGCAGACTGAGAGTCACAAACTGCCTCTTTCCAGATCCTATTAAACTCTATCCCACTTCCACAACTGTATAAATATGCTTTGTAATCTGGGTTTTTAATATAATTTTTACTGCATCTGAAGAAGTGGACTGGTATCCACAAAAGCCCATCCTAAAATAGGAATAAGTCTTCAAAATGCTGCTAGATTCCTTTCATGTCCACTCCCCCTTTTCCCTTTTTATGCATCAAGTAATGCTCTGCTACTGTGATCCTAACTATGGAAACTTGGAAACATAGAGTTGGAAGAGACCCCAGGGGACATTTACTCCAAACCCCTTCTGCCACCATCCTCAGAGGCAGCAGCATCTTCCATTGTCAAACAGCTTTTATCCTCAAGAAGTTCTTCTTAACATCTGGGTGGAATCTCTTTTCCTGTAGTTTGAATCCATGGCTCTGTATCCTTTCTCTGGAGCAGCAACTATGGACACAACAATGTACCCTCTTATCAATGGAAGGATGACCTACACCAAAGAAATCACAGATAGAGTCACGGAATCATAAAGTTGTAAGAGAGCCCCAAAGGCCAGCCAATTCAACCCCTTTCCAGAAAGACACAGTCTAGGCCCTCCCTATGACAGTTGCCCATCCAGCCACTGTTTAAAAACCTCCAAAGAAGAAGACTCCACCACCCTCTGAGAGAGTGTCTTCCATGGTTGAACTGCTTGTTCCATTAGGAATTCTTCCCAATGTTTAGGTGGAATTTCTGTTCCTGTCATTTGCATCCATTGCCCCATGTCCTAGGAGGTGTTTGCATGGGCCAGGATACTCTGAGAGCACCCCCCCTTTTACCTATTACATGGGCCCTCCATTGTGATACCAGGCAGCTGCTCACACATATGTCCCACTCTGTCACCCAGTGTGGCAGCAGTGATGGCAAGTCACTTGCACTAAAGTTAGACCAAGTATGTAGAGAGATCTTGTAGCACGTTTGAGACTAACTGAAAGAAAAATGTTGGCAGCATAAGCTTTTGTAGACTTGAGCCTACTTGATCAGATGCATTTGGTGGAGTGAAAAGCCAGGGACACACCTTTATATGCCATTAGTGTGTGAGAATGTCAATTCACATTTTAAAATCCTTTGTGTATGGAAATGAAGTGCCAAAGGAATTCAAATCTGAATTGACATTCTTGCACACTAATGGCATATCTACAATGGCATAGGGCTTTATCACATGTGGACAATTGGAAGTATAAATGGGAATTATCCTGTGAAAATTGTGCATTCGCAATTAAGATTTTCACACAATGTTGCAATTAAATGGCCATTATCCCAGGAATATCCCAGGAATATCACGCAATTGCAATAAAGCTTTTCATAAGATGTCACTTTGAAAAGCGATTAAGGTGGCATTAACCTGTGAATAACCAGGCAATAAACAGCAACAAATCATTCACAGGAAAATCCTGAAAATGCCTTCTTGCTGTTCATTGCCTGGTTATTCCCTGGTTATTCCCAGGATAATGGATCTTTTATTGTGCTGTGTCTGAAAATCTTAATTGCAATTTAATAGTAATTGTGCAGTTTTCACGAAAAAACCCTGTTTAGAATCATAGAGTTGGAAGAGACCACAAGGGCCATCCAGTCCAACCCCCTGCCATGCAGGAACTCTCAAAGCATCCCTGACAGATGGCCATCCAGCCTCTGCTTAAAGACCTCCAAGGAAGGAGATGCCACCACACTCCAAGGAAGGAATGTGTTCCACTGTCGAACAGCCCTTACTGTCAGGAAGTTCCTCCTAATGTTGAGGTGGATTCGCTTTTCCTGGAGCTTGCATCCATTGCTCCGGGTCCTAGCCTCTGGAGCAGCAGAAAATCAGCTTGCCCCTCCTCAATATGACATCCCTTCAAGTATTTAAACAGGGCTATCATATCACCTCTTCACCTTCTCTTCTCCAAGCTAAAGAGAAGAGACACTCCGTAAGTCGTTCCTCATAGCACATGGTTTCCAGACCCTTCACCATTTTAGTCACCCTCCTTTGGACATGCTCCAGTTTTTCAACATCCTTTTTAAATTTTGGTGCCCAGAACTGGACGCAATATTCCCCCTAATTTGGTGTCATCTGCAAATCTGATAAGTATGCCCCCAATTCTGTCATCCAGGTCATTGATAAAGATGTTGAATAGCACTGAACCCAGGACAGAGCCCTGTGGGACTCCACTGGTCACTTCCCTCCAGGATGAAAAGGAGCCATTGTTGAGCACCCTTTGGGTTCGGCCAGTCAACCAATTACAAATCCATGTAACAGTTACTTTGTCTAGCCCACATTCTACTATCTTGTTTGCAAGTATGTCATGGGGAACTTTGTCAAAGGCCTTACTGAAATCAAGATATACTATATCCACAGCATTCCCTTCATCTACCAAGCTGGTAATTTTATCAAAGAAAGAGATCAGATTTGTCTGGCATGACTTCTTTCTCTGAAACCCATGTTGACTTTTTGTGATTATGGCATTGCCTTCTAGATGTCCACAGACTCTCTGTTTAATGATCTGCTCCAGTTTAAACTTCCAATTTTCCTCCATGTGATAAAGTCCATAGTAAAATGGTATCCCTTATACAAAAAGGCAAAATCTAGGTTTCCTTTTTGGAATTTATATATTTTAAAAATATTTTCAAGATGTGAATGCTTGAATCCATGGATAAAATAATATCTGTGACTATGGAGGCCCAACCATACTTGCCAGGGTTGAAAAGACAAATCACACACCATCCAACATTCAATGGTCAGTAGATTTTCCTGCATCATGAATGTGTATTCTGTAGATATCAACTGCAAATACAGGACTGTATTTTACATCAGCTACAGCAGTTAAATATAGTATGTACTTAAATAAGTAACCTCTCCTGGCCCAACCTCTCCACACCTAATGGAAACATCATTCACCATTGCTCTGATCAGCAGCAGAATGAATTTCCTTCTCCCCATGCAGGTGATGCTCAGAAAAGTAGGTTTGTGATGAAAGGGAGTTACAATTTTGGCAATACTATCACAATCATGGATAAGTAGCAATCGTGAACAAGGAACAGTTGCTTAGATTTACTCATCCATAACTGTTCCATGTTCATGATTGCTTCTTAGACACGACTGCAACACTATTGCTGCGATTGTGATTTCCCCTTTTGTTACCCATGCTGCTCCATATAAATTTTGGTATAAATGATAACCCTTAATGACCCCTAGATGAACTCTAATAGCCTGTCTACCATTTCCAGCAAGGCATGAGGACATGTACACACACCCCTGAGGGGCATCATCACATTATCATATCTGGGGAAGTCACATAAAAGGGATTATCATAGGACCAGGAAGAGCAAATGTTTGCCTTCCCTGAGGCTCTTGCCCCCTCCCAGGGTCTGTTGTCCGAGCAGCTTAAGACCACTAAGACAATCAGACAGGGACATCTAGGTGAAAAGAAAGTAATTAAACACCTTTGTTCTCACCATCAAGCACCTTTGCCAGAAGCAAGATGGCACCTTTTCAGATTTGCCTGTTCACTGGGCCAGTCTGGATTTCATGGGGAAGTTCTGTCCCCTTGAACCCTGACCTGGCTCCTGGCTCCTGGCCAGTCATTCCATGGCTAGCCTCATGCCATCCTCATCATATTCCATTTGGATTCCTGGAGGGAGTCTACATTCTGGTACGTATCACCCTAGTGATGCCTAAAATCCTATTCCATGCTAACCTATGCTTTTCCTGAGCCTTGTATGTGTGTGTGTATGCTAGTGAATCGTATGTGTTTTTCCCCTTATAAATAAATTGGTTATTAATTCTAGAAGTCTGTCTCAGCTCCATTTATTGGAATCCCCTGGTCTACTCCATATACACAACAGGAGACGATTCTGCAAGGGCTGTCGTAGCAGGCCCTCCTCTTGCAATATTTGAGCTAATAACAATAATAATAAAATTCCCCTAAACGGACCCTTGGCTACACTTTAAATGTAAGGGAAAATGTGGCCCGGGGTCAAATGTGGGCCACTGACCTCTTCAAACTCTGCAGAGCAACATTTTCTGGCCAAAACAAAAGGATGAATTGCCATACCTGGAAGCTGTAACTTTTTGGACAATTTTCAGCATGTCGGAAAGAGTTTTCGTTACTGCATTGCTTAAGTTAAAAAATAACTTTCTTTCTTTCTTTCTTTCTTTCTTTCTTTCTTTCTTTCTTTCTTTCATCAGTCTTTGTATGTCCCCTCCAACCCTCCAAGGTAAGAAAATTGACTCCTATATATTCGACCCTGCTTTAATGAACATGTGTATCCAATGTTTATACCTTAGGTATTTCTCCTCCTTCCCTTTTTTCCCTTTCCCTTCTTCCTTTGCATTCACATGTTTTAAAAATCCATTTTATTTAAATCCACCACACCTCCTTGTAACTAAGGCTGCCTCTCTGGACAACATGCAACCCTGATTTACTCATGCATTAAAGTGTCCCAGGGGAAGAATGAGTGAAAGGCTGAAAGAGGCTGGCATCTGGTACAGCCCTGTCATTGTCCGCACTTAACAGTCCTCTCCTTCTTTATCCCTTGTCCTCCCAGCCTTGCAATATAACTGGCCTTTTTTATGATCCACACTCTCACCCCATAAAACCTCCTCTCTGTGTTCAGTTCTTTCCCTCCCCTCCTCCTCCTCATATCCCAGGCAATGAATCTCTGGAACAAGAAAGTGAGCCTTTCTAGGTGGTATTTCAAAGATGAGGAAATTTATCACAGCTAAAGCTGTTTTTGTGAGACCAGATCCCAGTTTGTCTGTCTCAGGGAAGCATCCATCACAATTTACTGTATATGTTCATCTTTTAATATCCAACTCAACTCCTTTGTATCTTTTTTCCCCCATGGGCTGCAACAGACCTTGGTGGTAGTCTTCTTCTTCTGGCATTGACTGAATATAGATTGATTGCTCATGACATACCAGCAAACAATGTTAGAGAAATCTCACCCACCAGTGGCCATGGAGTCAGGGTTTGCAAAGAAATTGCAGGAGAATGCAGGCGTTTAAGAAGATGGAGAAAAGAGCAGCAATAACTCAGGGTGGATAAAACAGAGCCAAGGAAGGAGGCAGTGTGAGGATGCATCAGATTTTGGTTCCTCCTGCTTCATTGTCATGAGTGCAGTGGGGTTGGATGTAATATCAGTTGGGTTGGGAAGAGCTTGGCTTTCTCATTTCACTCCTCAGTCTCACCAGGAATGTATCTGAACTTTGCAGTTAACTTATATACTCATGTATAAGTTGATCTCATGTATAACTGAAGGGCCAAGTTTGAGGGCCAAAATTATGGATTTCGATGTGTTGTTGTTGTTGTTGTTGCTGTATCCCTTCAAGACACTTCTGACTTATGCTGACCCTCAGGTGATTCTATCATGGGGGTTCTTGGAGATATTTTTTCAGATGAGGTTTGCCATTGCCTTCTCCTGAGGCTGAGAGCATGTGACTTGGAAGTCTCTCATTCATAGGGTCACCATAAGTCAAAGTTAACTTGATGGCAATAAATAATGAGAGCATGGGGCTTCAAATTCCTGTATTCTACAGGATGGATCCATAAAACATGCAAGGGTAGCTCTGTTGGCCATTTGAAAAATCCAAACAAAAATCCATCAGTGATACCTTTATTGGCCAACTGAAATGCACAATATACTTGTTGCAAGCTTTCAAAGCGCCACTGGCTTCTCCATCAGGCAAGATGCCACATATCAAACAAGAGGAGAAGAAAAAACCAATTGGAGATGTTAGTCAGATGCCTGCATGTTGTTTCAGTTCTGAGTAAAGATGGTATGCTGAGGAGCAGATTTTCAAATTTGAAAGTCTCCCTATTGCAGCATGGCCAGAAGGAGGAGGAGCCTGTCTGCAAAAGATATCCTCCCCAGCACACGGTCTTTACTAAGGACTGAAACAACATGCAGGCATCTGACTAACATTTCCAATTCTTTTTTTCCCTCCTGTTTGGTTTGTAACATCTGATGAAGAAGCCCATGGAGCTTTGAAAGCTTGCAACAAGTATTTTGTGCATTTCGGTTGGCCAATAAAGGTATCACTGATGGATTTTAGGATGGATCCATGACAGTTAAAATACGATGAACGTACTGTAACTGGGCAGTGTGTAGACAGGTTCCACAGAACCTGAACTCTCCACCCCATTCCAAATAAAACCTCTTGGCATGGCTTTCTTGTTTCAGTGAGGCCTCTGAAAAGTGGAGGGCAGTCTTTCTGGAATGACAGTGGATCTGTCAGTTGTCACCACAGCAGCTGTGGCAACATTCTTGCTATGAAACCAACACATGTCCCCTGAGAAGAAATAGATTGGAGGAACTGTGCAATAACCACTGTGCTGGAACACAGATGCTTTTGCCAGTTACAGACTGCCAAAATAAAGCTGCTTCGGGTTTCTTTGGAGGTATGCTGTTTAAATGATGCATGCATACTAAGAATCCGGAAGCTGCACCAAAGCTGCACTCCAGTGCTTAGGAATGGAGTGTGGCTTTGGCGCGACCTCTGGACTCTTAGGACCCATGCATCATTTAAATAGCATACCTCCAAAGAGACCCGAAGCAGCTTTATTTTGTGCAGAAATGAAAGCTTTTAATTCCAAACCACTTTGTTTTAAACATCTTGCTTCTTTTCTCCCCATCTTGAAAAGAAACCATCCACTGGGGAGGGAGGGGGAAGGTCTAATTTTTATAAAACTATTTTCCAAAATGTCTTTTATATAGCAATACTGCCAGAGCAAACATGGGAAAAAATTTCCAAATGAAACATCACAACTGCATCCACCCACCCAAAACCCAGAATGATTTTTTTAAACTGGAATTTTATTTTTTAAAAAAATCAATTTTTTTATCATCAAAATATTTTTTTTTAATTTTTATGTTTTTGCTGTTCTGACTGAGCCCTTGCCTAACTCAGGAAAACTCTCCCCATACTTATATTTTAAAAATAAACACAGAAATAGGTACAGAGGGTAGACATATGCAGCAACCTTTTCTTATCACCTTCTAATGTTTTGGACTACAAGGTCTATTGTCCTGTCATTCCCTGTTCTGGCCAGAGTTGGTGGAAGTTGTAATCCAAATCTTCTGGAGGGCATCAGGCTTCTATGTGTGTTTGTGTCCATCCTCTCCATTGTCTGTTGTTACTTGAGATTGTCTTGCCAAGGCTGCTGCCAGCGACAATGCAGTTTGACACAGCTTTAAAATGTAAAATGTGGGCTGGACAAGGCAACTGTTAAGTGGATTTGTAATTGGTTGACCGGCCGAACCCAAAGGGTGCTCAACAATGGCACCTTTTCATCCTGGAGAGAAGTAACCAGTGGGGTCCCACAGGGCTCTGTCCTGGGCCCAGTGCTATTCAACATCTTTATCAATGACTTGGAGGAAAAAATTGGGGGAATACTTATCAAATTTGCAGATGACACTAAAGTAGGAGGAATAGCTAATACTCCAGAGGACAGGATCAAAATTCAAAATGACCTGAATAGACTAGAAAGCTGGGCCAGAGCTAACAGAATGAACTTCAACAGGGAGAAATGTAAGGTACTGCACTTAGGGCGAAAAAATGAAATGCACAGATATAGGATGGGAGACACCTGGCTTAAGGAGACAACATGTGAAAGGGATCTAGGAGTCCAAGTAGACCACAAGTTGAACATGAGTCAACAGTGTGATGCGGCAGCTAACAAGGCCAATGCGATTTTAGGCTGCATCAATAGAAGTATCATATCTAGATCCAGGGAAGTAATAGTGCCACTATATTCTGCTCTGGTCAGGCCCCACCTGGAATATTGTGTCCAGTTCTGGGCGCCACAATTCAAAAAGGACATTGAGAAACTGGAGCGTGTCCAAAGGAGGGCGACTAAAATGGTGAAAGGTCTGGAAACCTTGCCCTATGAGGAACGACTCAGGGAGCTGGGGATGTTTAGCCTGGAGAAGAGAAGGTTAAGAGGTGATATGATAGCCCTATTTAAATACTTGAAGGGATGTCATATTGAGGAGGGAGCAA
Organism: Sceloporus undulatus; assembly: GCF_019175285.1. Lineage (NCBI taxonomy): Eukaryota > Metazoa > Chordata > Lepidosauria > Squamata > Phrynosomatidae > Sceloporus > Sceloporus undulatus. Next base: position 268,009,731 of record NC_056524.1, read on the forward strand.
ACTTGTTTTCTGCTGCTCCAGAGACTAGGACCCGGAGCAATGGATGCAAGCTACAGGAAAAGAGATTCCACCTCAACATTAGGAGGAATTTCCTGACAGTAAGGGCTGTTCGACAGTGGAACACACTTCCTCGGAGTGTAGTGGAGTCTCCCTCCTTGGAGGTCTTCAAACAGAGGCTGGATGGCCATCTGTCGACGATGCTTTGATCTGGATTTCCTGCATGGCAGGGGGTTGGACTGGATGGCCCTTGCGGTCTCTTCCAACTCTATGATTCTATGATTCTATGATTCTATGATTCTATGATTTAACCACTCTGGCTCAATGCTATGGAATCCTGGCATTTATAGTTTGCTGTGTCACCAGAGCTCTCTGATAGAGAAGGTGAAATGTCTCATAAACCTAAAAATACCAGAATTTCATAGCATAGGGCCATGGCAGTTAAAGTGGTTGTCAAACTGTGTTAATTCTGTAGTGTAGATGCAGCCCAAGTTACCTTCTCATTTTATTCCATACACAAAACTCCAAATCCTCTTCGCCTCCCATTTTTGTGCAAAACAGCACCCCAAGAGTGCCTCTTAAAGCTAATGCTCCTGCAGTCCATCAACCTCCCTGGGTTAAGAAGACCTTTTCCTGGGACTGAAGCTGTTAGGAAATGCATCCAGTGTAAAGACCATGTGAAGACCAGCCAAGTTCTTCTGAGAAGGGAAGCCTCACTCCACGAGGCCCCATGGACGCTCTTCTCACCTTGGCCAATCCATCTCTCTCAGCAAAGCATGGCATCATTCTATGGGTTCCTTGAGCCCTCAAAGGTCCTCGCCCTCAACCACAGGTGGACTCTCTTTCCATCATCCCTGAGTCCAAGGACTAAGTATTGATATACTCATTCTACCCCAGCCTCCGACTAGAGGGCATAAAAATCATTGTTGTTCGACAAGTCTGCATAATGTCGGAGGCTGAGATTGGGCAGTTGCGGGGCTGGAGGCTGCTTCTTTTGACTGTTTGAGACCCTCAGTCCTGCTGACCCTCCCACTGTCGGCCTTTGGTGTTGCATCTCCCACTTGGGTTTGGCCATGGTTCGGCCGTGGCCCCTGAGTTTCTGGTGGTTTTCATTGCAATAGGCCACACAGCACCGACAGGCCAGGAAAGGTTTGGTGTGGTCTTTGGCCTTCAGCCTGGGCATTGGGGCCACCCCTCTTTGGATGGGGATGCCCTGGGACCTTGAGCTCTGTTGCTGCTGTTGCTGTTGTCCCTCTGTTTGTCCTTTCAACCGGCCCTTCTTCTTCTGAACATGGTCTAGGCTAATGTCCGAATGGGAAGAGCAGCTCTCATTCCAGGCCGTCCCACCCATGGCACTCAGGCTCCTCAAGGGCAAGGCCAGGCGCAAAGCCTTCCAGAATTTGGAGCCCGGGCGTTTGGACTTCTCTCCCTTCCAAGTCACAAAGGCCACCGACTCCTTCAGTTGCTGGATGTTGGGGTGGACCCGTTGGAGCGGGCGATATTCCACCACCACCAGCTTGGTAGCAATATTATTCTGGCACAAGAGGCCCAACTTGAACTCCAACATGCTGATGCTCTTCTCCAGCAAATAGTCTGGGCTCAGAACCACGATCATCTTCCGGCTCCTTTGGATGAAGTCAAAAATGGCTTCCGTCATATCTGGGGGAAGAGAGGTATAAAGGAGAGAAAAGTGACCAGAGGCACTTGTGCAAATCTTGGGCCTTTCACACTTGCACAATTTTAGCACTATATTCCACATTAAGAATCATGACAGATATAGCTACAACTATGATTTGTAGCTTAGAGTAGCTCTATGGCTGAGAATTATAATAAATACTCCTCCTTGAACTATCGCTCCGAGAATCCCATACAGTACAGCCGTGGGAGTTAAAATAGAATGGAAGTACTGTATGTAGTGTATTAATGTTGTACGTATATAGTGTGTATATATAATTGATGTCTGTTTTTAATACTTTAATGTTTTTAATTAGAGTTCTTTTAATTATGTTGTTTTTTCAACTGTTGTGTTTTAATATTGATGTTTTTAAACTTTTGTAATTTCAGTTGTCTCTCTTTTAAATTACTGTAAGCTGCCTTGAATCCCATCTTGGGAGAAAGCAGGATATAAATTAAATAAATAGATAAAATGGCAGTTAAAGTGTAACCATAGGGCTATAATTCTGTAGTCTGAAAGGACTTTTTGTTCAGCCCTTTGTGTGTGGAGGTTAGATAAATTAAAATGTTGTTTGTGAACAAAATAATCATGTGTGAATTTTGCACAGAAAGTCACCATACAGGTCTGTACCTATTTTTTTTGTACAGGACACCAGAATTTTGTGCAGAATATAATGTTTCAGTGCACAATCATTATTATATTTTGTGTTAACAATGCTGTTTCTAGAACAGAAAATGCTGCTTTCTGAGCAAAACAACCATCCGTGAATTTTTCACATAATAAGTCCCAAAGAGCAATGATTCTTGTTAGTCCCGGATTTGTCACATTAGGGGTTTTCAGCACTTGACAAATACATTATTCAGCCATTTAAAAAATCATTTTTTGGAATATTATTTCCATCCTTAGTCAGCTCCTGAGATTTCAGTGCCAAAACTGGAGTGTTAGGGGTGTCACAAGTGGTGAGCCCTGATGATGTTCCAAGAGTGAAGTTCCTAGGATGATGTGTGTGTGTGTGTGTGTGTGTGTGTGTGTTTTCTGTTCTCTTCATAGAAACATTCCTTTTGGAGCAGGAACAAGTGGAAGCAGGCTTGTGAAAAAAATGTTTTTCACTACAGAATAACGCAATACTTTGAGATGTTGAATACCAGGAGAAAGTTGCACAAAATTCTCACTGGTCTATTATTCTTCCCAGTGGGGTTTCCTGATTGCTGATAAAGCCATTTTATGATCCATAAATGAAAAATTATGAATATTTTCCCATCCCCACAGCATCCCCCTCCGTTATTATCCAATCACTGTTTGGCACATTGAGTTTGGCTCCTTAGCAAAAGCCTGTCTGCCTTTAGAGACCTTGTTGGTCACAATGCTGCCATCAGCATAGCCTTTTGCCACAGAGGAACATGCGGTCCCACTACCATGGAAAGGTGTGCCAGGGGCACACAAATGGAGACATCCCTGAACAGTGAGAATTCTGCCCACCCAAATGGATTTTTTCTTTGCTACCCAAATTTCTAGTGTTGCAGGGATTTAAAATTTCAGTAAAATATTCAGAAATACAGGCTGGCATCCTATTAGGCAACTATGGTGTCATAAGCTAGTTAACAACTTCGTAACTGATTTGCATTTCAAAATGATGATTGTGGCACCATTGCCATGGCCAGAGATGTCTCTAGAGGCATTATCATATGACCTGCCTTCTTGCCGCGATCATGTTAATGAAAGGAAGTACAAATGTGCATTGTTTTCAAATGTGTATGCCTTATTTGTCCTTTCAAATTGTAGCATGTTTTAATTAATGTCTTTTAATCAATGTGGTTTATTGCTGATTTGTTGTTCCCTGACTTAGTCCGTGGGGAGAGATGGGTAAATAATACTAATACTAATACTAATAATACCAGCTGGGTACCACACAACCCTTCAATAGTGCAACTAGGCTGTTGCTGTCCCCTCGCACCCTCTTGTGCCCTCATTTTTAATCCCACCTTCCTGCCCTATGCCCAGCTTGGCATGTTTTTCATTGTTGTGTGTGTCCATTTGTTTTTTAAAATGCACTTCCAGAGTTATACTATTGTGATTTAACAAACAATTAATCAATTTTAAAAACTTGGCTCTTCTGGAATAGCGAATGGATAGGGAGACACGGGAGAGGAGACAATGACACCAGTAGACTGCACAAACTCAGAACTGCCACAAGAGTGATTTACCACAGCTGAGGACAATAAGATAGGACTGTCACTATCTGACAAGGACTGACCGAGATGGTCACTATCTCAGCCAGTCCTGTGGACAATTCAGGTTGAATATTTCAAATTTTGGAATCCTGGAAAAGGGAAACTTGACTTGTATTTTATAATGACCTTATACAGTGGTGCCTCGGGTTACGAAATTAATTCATTCCGCGGCTAATTTCGTAACCCGAAAAACCTTCGTAAGCCGAATTGCCATAGGCGCTAATGGGGAAAAAAGCCGCGGCTCTGCCGCGGCTCCATTTAAAACAGCGCCGGAGTTTTTTTCGTAACCCGAAAAAACTTTCGTAACCCGAAACAATAAATCCCTATGGGATTTATTCGTATCCCGAAAAATTCGTAACCTGGGTATTTCGTATCCCGAGGTACCACTGTAAATGGGAGAGACCTGGGACAAGCTTGGTGATCAGCAGCCCTGCTCAGGTCTTGCAAACTTGGGGCAGCTTATTTATGGAATCTATCCAACTGTAATGTGGTCTTTCATTTTTCCTAATGCCTTCAACTTTGCTGTGCATTATTATAGCAAACTTTAAATATTTTACACTCAGAACGAGGCTGGCAATTGTCAGCCAAAGGACGTTTTCTTCAGCTGCCCCTAGACTGCCGGAAGAGATTCAACAGCTGAATATGCTATCTGAATGTAAAAGAGCGTTAAAGACCAGTCTCTTCTGGCAGGCTTATCCAGATGATTTTTAAATTGTCATGTTTAATGATGAACTTTAAAATATGGATTGTTTTACTATGCACGTGTCCTCTTTGTTCTTTTAAACTGATGTATGTTTTTAACTGATTTTGTGTGTTTTAACTCATATTGCCAGTTGTATATCAATCAGTTGTTGTTCCCTGCCACAATCCATGGGGAGGTGGGTAAGAAATGCTACTACTGCTATTACTACTGCTATAACCAATAACGGTGATGATGATAATAATGACATGGCATTATCACAGCAACTCCCCAAAGAAAGAAGGACAGTTTTGTAGTGGTTAGATGGGCCCTAAATAAAAGTTTGGGTAAGTCCAACAGTGGAATATGCTGGCTTGGAGAATGGTGGGGTCTTCTTTTTTGGAGGTTTTTGAGCAGAGGCTGGGTGGCCATCTGTCACAGGAGGGATGTTTGATTGTGTCTTTCTACATAGCAGAATGGGGTTGCACTGGATGGCCCTGGGGTCTCTTCTAACTCTGACTATGATTCTATGACTTTCAAAATGGACTTATTAAAGCTTTACATGGGTGGGTGCTATTGCTGCATCCTTTTTTATTGTTTAAAGGTGCTTGTTTCTGACTATTTATAGAGCAATACCAATTGATAACCTGGTGCCACCAGCTCTTGCCAAATGGGGTTGGTTCACCAAGACCTTTCTGCCTGATTCCTTCAACTAGAGGTTGGTTTAGGGCTCTTAGACAGGTGCTATATGGCCTCCCTTGGTTAGCAAAGGGGCAGGGAAGAATCTCCTGCAACTCTTACGCCTGGAAAAGTTGGGTGGAATTCATGATCATAATTGCAAACTTGTAACTCGGAATTCTGCATTTGTAACTGAATCATTTTCACAATTCCTTCATATTCAATAATTTAGGGAATATGTAGAGTTCATAAAAACTAATACAATCCTGTTTTAGTGGGTATCAGATGCAGTGAGTGACAGAGCTTGTTCTCCTGCCAATTGGGAAGTGGCAGTTGATGTTTCCACCACCACCACCCTGAACCTGTGACTTCTAGTTCAAGCAGGGATTGCAATAGGGATCCTGCTTTTGACTGTTGTACTGGTATCACTCAGACAAGGAGGGAGGAAATGCCAGTTGGCTGCACCTTGACTGATAGGAGAACAGATCTCTGTCACTTGCAGTGGGTGATACCCAATAATGTGGGATGGGGTTGACACTGGGCCAGAAGATTCTACTTAGCTATGTACCTATGATAGTTACACAGATAGTTACACAGCTAAGTAGCTGAACTAGAACATTGGCCATTACATCTTTTGAAACTGCTGCTGCTTTTGTTCTGTGCCTTAAAGTTATTTATTACTTATGGTAGGGACCCTAAGGTGAACCTGTCACTGGACTTTCTTGGCAAGAAAAATGGCATGCAGATGAGAAATGGAGAATGAATGAAAACACAAGCAGAGGGAAAATATATCAAAACAAATATTTTATTAAAAATGCAAAATTAAAAACAAACAAGCATCACAACAGGATATTATCTTTTTTCAAAGTGGACGATATGAAACAAAGGCAGAAAAATGGTGGAGGAAAAATGAGTCCCTTGTTATCAAACAAATGAACAAACGCCAGATGAATTGGTGACAAGGAAAGAACCCATAGTCTCAGCTTTTGTATCAGTCCTTTCCCATTCCCAACCCTTCCCAGAATCCTTATGGACCACACCTATTCCCCCTGGTTAGTCCAGAAGTGATCGGAGACTTTGGCTGCGTCTACACTGCAAAATTAATGCAGTATGACACCGCTTTAATTGCAATGGCTCAATGCTGTGAAATCCTGGGATTTATCATTTTGTGAGATAATTAGCCCTTTCTGCCAGAGCACTCTGGGGCCACAACACACTACAAATTCCAGGCTTCCACAGGATAGATGGAGACATAAGAGGTAAAGCAGGCTCAAGCTGCATTAATTCTTCAGTGTAGATGCAGCCTTGGACTTTAAAACACAAGACTCTCCCTGCCCCTGTTGCTTCATTTGCAATCAAGGGTCAGAGGAGTGTTATCAGGGTCTAGGAATACAGCAGATGGTGGAGATGTGAAAAGTAGTTAAGGCACAACTGTGCAATGGTGGGGAATAAAAGTGTTGCATCTGATCTGAGAATATACACACTTCAAGCAGCAGGGCCTTTTAACCGGTCACCACTAAGTGTTCCATATAAACCTGGAAGTCTCAGATTTACCTTCTTGGCACTGTAAAAGCTTTTGATTTAAGAAATAACACTGAACTCTAAAATATAAAAAAACCCACCACCAACATCTTGTATATTGGCAGCCCATAGCCTTGAACTGAAAGCTAACTGCAGCTAATGGCTAAAATCCAACATCAGAGTTGTGTAGCGTAAATCCACACACATGGAATTTCCCAGTTATTATCCCACAGAACCCTTGTGTTGAATGGCAACACAACCGAATGCACCTGCCTATTGACATGTGCACACACATCCGTATGCACAATAGAACCACATGCTCAGCTCCATGACCTAGAACTGTATGCAGATGTTGCGCACCGGACAAAAAGGTCCAAATGCTTCTGAAGGGAGAACTTTGCTCTTGTGGCAGACACTAACAGGATTCCAGTCAACTACTCGAAAGACAAGGACTTGCTGTTATGGGTTGAGAATCCTGTGGTCCTCCAGATTTTGTTAGGTTTCACTCTCTAGCCAGCACAGCTAATGAGGAGGAATGCTGGTACAGTATTTGCAACACCCAACAATATTTGGAAGGCTGCATAGTTTCTCCTGTTCTGTCAGGCTACAGTGCAACAGAAACTTTGCCAGTAACTCCACGTGGTACTTGAAGCTCTGGGCCATGGATCTTGTTCAGTCATAATGTTCTGGGGTTGAAAATCACATGAGGATAGACAGCATTCATCAATGGATGACACTGGATGCACCCAGGCACCTGGGGGACCTGAGAGGAACTCTTCCATACTGAGCCTTGTATCTCCAGAAAGACTGGTTGCACCTCTCCAGCAACCTATAACCACTTGGCTAGCAGATGATAATAGACTCCAAGGAAGAGTTCTTTGGCAAAGCTAAGGGATGGAGATACGCTTTCCATAAACACAAACCAAGTTTCCCAGCTTCTACTAAGACAGCTGTAGTTCAGCTTACACAGTTTGGTAGATACAAGGTACCATTATTTTCCAGGTGTGATCCCTGAGTTTCTTCTCCGTTGTTGTTGTGCTGACTTATGACAATAAGATCAGATGTGATTTGGTATGGTGGATAATGAGAGTACACAGTGAACTCATGGGAACTACCAGCAGTACCAAGAACTCGCTGGATTCCCAAGAACAATGGTGTAACCCTGTAGATTTAGTAATTGATGACCTTCTTCATTGGCTAACATTTTTGGAGAATGCATGCGATTTTTACCTATCTTTTGGTCTTCAACATGAAACTTCTCAGCTGATCTATAACACTGACTGCATTGCATTTTACTACTTGACCTTACCACTACAATTTGCCAGTGTTCTGGTGTTGTTTAGATATACTACTCTTGACAGAGATCACAGCTCCAATGGTGTGCCTCTGACCTATACTGGTCTGGCTTAATCAGGTGGAAATGGTGAGTAAGCCTTATCCTCTATTTAGGAGGATGGTGGTGAAAAGGAGGCGAAGTTTCTTCCCAGTTCTGTGCTCTGGGTTCAAAAAGAGGCCTTAACCTTTCCCACAATGAATCTCTTGGGCTGTGGAGATGATTGGAAAGTAAAATTATGAAATAAGATAGCTACCTCTTCAACCTCGGACCCTCCTAATGGGTTAGACTACACTACCCATAAATTCTCAGCAGGCTATGCTGGCTGGGGATGTGTAGTCCAACCCATCAGGAACACCCCAGGTTTGGGGTGATAGTTGGTCTTCAAACCTGATTTTGTAAACATAAGCCATCATCAGCCTAGCATTTCCTTCTACTTGGAAGGACCTGTCTATTCCTCAACAAGTGGGACAGTGTGTGTGTGTGTGTGTGTGTATTTGGCTTTGTAGGTAGATCAACAATGAAGTGGGACCTCAAGTAACCCACAATGTCCAACTGAGTTGTGCTAAATCAGGGAGTCAAACTGAGCCTCCAAAATCTCCAAGCCTCCATCCCAGTTTCTCAGACATCTTTCAGAGAAGGTAAGGAGGACTTGCTCTTGTCCACCTTCACCACACTCTTGGGCCTGCTCTTGATGGGCATTTCCACCAGCAGCCGCTTCCAGAACCTTCCCCGGGGGTAACTCGACTTCTCGCCTTTCCACTTAATGACGGTGAGGGCGGCTTTCGCTTGCCGCAGCTCCTTGACTTTGCTCCTCTTGACAGCTCTGTACTGGACAAGGATCACCTTGATGGTGCCCCTGGAGGCCATGTCCTCCAGGCCAGCCTTCAGCTCCAGCAGAGCCTGCGTGCCCTGGAGGACATAGTTGGGGCTCAGCACTACCAACAGGCGGCGGCTTCTCTGAATGAAGCTCAGCGTCTCATCCGTGACAACTGGGAGAGAAAAATACACCAACTAGGTTAGGGAATAAAACACAGTGCTCAGAATTGCCAAGCAAGGATCATTTGGGTGCAGAATGCCAAAGCCATAAATTTACCATGGCCAGTTTCTATCCCTGAAGATAGTGAAGATAAGGTTTGTGAAATCTTTAGGTGCTGGGTTGACCAAGAGTTCTACCAACTTTAGGGCCATGATGCCCAACAAACTGTATGGTTCTCTCCCATAAACTTGTGCTTTATTCCTTATTGCAGCAACACATTTTACCTACCCAGTTTTCATCTTCCAGGTTTGTAGGATGGTCCCAAAGATGTTTAACAAGAATCAGTGATACTTACCCCATCTTGCAAATGAGAAGACATTTCTATTCATGGGGAGTGTGTGGGTGTAATGGCCAAGATCCTACCTCATTCTGGCATAGTGAGCATTGGCACATGGGTCAGGTGTGTAGATAATGGGAGGGGGAAACAAAATCTGAGGGCCTTGTACCTGCAAACAAGAATTTTGCCTCTCCCTCTTCCATTTTTCCCCCGTCAGTCCACAAATTTCTAGCACAGCAGTAACGTAGACACTGAACTCAACATTTAGAGACACAGTTTAGGGATCCAAAGAAAAGGGGCATGCCAAGTGACCAGGGAATGCCAGATGGTCCTTGGGTTCCCCTTCAACTCTATGATTTCATGAAGAATTTTTACTGTCTAACTCTCTGCAATGCTAGAAACATGGGGATTAGAAGAAAATTCAGAGGGAGGTATCCTTCTTTGAAGGGGCAATGCACTCATTCCTCTCTCACCAAATAGTTACACCCCACGACTTGGCTAGTTACATGATGGCAGCACAACATCACCCTTTAGTTGAATTCCAGTGTTGTATAACCAGCAGTGTATCTCCCAGAGTAAGGCCTGGAAACATCCCTTGGATTTGAAAAAGTACAGTCCCATGTGTAAGTAAAGTTTCATGTGTAAGGGACATCAAGAGAATTCCAGCCAATGTTTTATCCTGAGGCTTTTAGACTTGTTGAATATGTATACTTTTTATTCGTAAAACCCAGTTTGCAGATTTAAAAAGACTAACATATTCCAACAGAGATAAAAAAGGCCATTGAATGCTATTTCTATTATATATGTGTGTCTATGTATATCTTTAAATGTTGATTCTAACTGCACATTAAATTTACATCATACTTCTCATCTAGTGTAGCTCACTTTTTATTGATTTCCATATGATTTATTATAAATCAATATTATTATTACTATTCCTTCTACAGCTAGTTTTAACTTCTTTCCCATTTCTTGCAAACTTGCAGACTTGTTGAATACATGCAAACTTGCAAACTTGTTGAATTATTATGGTATCATTAGTTTTTTGTGGGTTTTTCAGGCTATGTGGCCATGTTCTAGCAGAGTTTCTTTCTGACGTTTCACCAGCATCTGTGGCTGGCATCTTCAGAGAATGCTTTGCCTAGAAAAATTGGGTGTATATATACTGTGTGAGCCTGGAAATGCAGATAATGATCACCAATTAGCAGACATCAATCCTTGTTTTCATTAGCCTCCCAGCCTGAGGTCGGCCATCAGCACAGAACAAGACACATGCAAATCACTCCTGCATTCCCAGGCTCACACAGTATATGTACACCCAACTTTTTCCAGGCAAGCATTCTCTGAAGATGCCAGCCACAGATGCTGGTGAAACGTCAGAAAGAAACTCTGCTAGAACATGGCCACATAGCCCAAAAAACCCATGAAAAACTATGGATGCTGGCCATGAAAGCCTTTGACTTTATATTATGGTATCATTTTGTGTTGTGTTGGCTTTTTTTTTTAATAGCTGTTACTAAATCTTATCTATGGGTGACTGTCAAAGCAAACCCTGGCCAGCAGAAGATTCAGGTTGTCATTACTGGGAGGACTGGGGTTACTGGTAACTTCGGGTTTTATGTCAGTTGAATGGAGAGCCTGCTCTGAATTTTACTCCAGTTTTGAGAGGAGTTATCCAATGAGCTGAGCTTTATCCAGAAAATTTTTTGGGCTCTTTGCATAGTTTTTCTTTAAATGTTTGGACTTAGAACTGGTACAGATTCATCACCTTATGGACATGGAAACCACCAGCTCCCACTTTATCTAGGGCAGAGATGGGGATTGCCTCTGCACAAACAGTGTAGACAGAAGGAAGGACATTTGGGTTTGTAGTTCCCTGTGGCTGAATGGGATGCCTTTTTGGATGAATGCATGCCTTGGGTGAATTTGGAATTATGACTAATAATTGCTAAAAATGAATGAATGGATAAAACATCCCCAGTGTCCACACACTTTCCTCCCTTCCTTCCTTCAGCTTTTTCCAGAGTTCTTGGTGGAGAAATTCAATTAAACAAAAACTCTGGGTATTGAGAAATGGAAGTTATGCACTATCCTCCAAAAGAAAAAGAAAAGGCAATTACATTCAGTTGCATAATTTATCTTGAATGTAGAATTTGGTTTGCCTGCTGGGGATCTGTGGGTGCTTAGATTTCAGGCTTGATCCCCCCTCCTTTTAAGTCAAAAACATGAGCTTGATGAAAGCTTCATTGCCCACCATCTTCCCACTTCCTGGGCTCTTACCCCCTAAAAAGCTTATTTGAAAATCCCACTCTGCACTGGGGAAGCTGCAAAAATACCAGGCATTCCCCAATTACACATGTGTGGGTGCTGTTAACCTGTCTCTCCCTGGAAACACAAAAACACAAGCACATGAATGTGGATCTGGCCCTAGGACTTCCTAATTCTGTTCCCCACAACTACCAAGCAAGAGTGACCATTTGGAAAAGCCACCAATAAGATATATCTTTTTGTTTAGGTTTTCCAGGAGCTGATGATGAAAGGCACACTATCAGTGATGCCTCAGATGACCCACAGCCATCACGACTAGCTGCCATTGACAGCCTTCATGGTTCTGCCCCTTTAAGTCCCTTCAAACTACTGGTGTCTCATTTGTTACTGGGAATCATGATTCTGTTACAGGTTTTAGTCCAAACCGTAAAGGAACTATCCATGGTTCTACCTCCCTAATAGGTTCAGAATAATAATAATAATAATAATAATAATAATAATAATAATAATAATAATAAT
>NC_056524.1:268021957-268096369 GCF_019175285.1 Sceloporus undulatus
TTATTTTATCCCGCCCCTCCACCAGGATCGAGGCAGCTTATTGCAGTGATAAAATATAACAATACAATGTAAAACCAATTATCCTTTCCCCCAACAATAACATAAAATTATAATAAAATAACATCGAGTCATTAAAATAATCAGTCGGTCGGCGACAGTGGGATGACTGTCCTAGCGTATTCTGTATGGGGGTCCGTATCAACAGGTGACCAAGTGAGCTATTCAAGGAAGACGTGTCGGAAGAGATCCATCTTGACATCCTTCTTAAAGCTGTCAAGGTTGGTAATGTTTTGTATCTCTTCCGACAGGCCATTCCATAATTTGGGAGCAGCAGATGAAAAGGCCCTCTGGGTAACCGCAGTCAGTCTGGTCTTTATTGGCTGAAGTAAATTTTTCCCAGAGGACCTAAGTGTGCAAAGTGGATTGTATGGAAGAAAGCGATCCCACATATAGGTGGGACCCAGGACATGAAAGGCTTTAAAGGTCATCACCCATCACCTTGTACTATGCCCAGAAACTAATAGCAGCCAGTGAAGTGATTTTAATATAGGTGTTATGTGGTCACCTCTAGCTGTCCCAGTGACTAATCTGGCTGCCATATTTTTGACTAACTGAAGTTTCTGGACTAGGTACAAGGGTAGCCCCATGTAGAGGGCATTACAGAAGTCGAGTCGTGAGGATACCAGCACATGTATCAATTTCTTGGATAGTTGCTTTCAAGTCTAAGAGAAAACCTGGAGCAGATACCATCCTGACATGGCTATCTGTGGAAGGGGGGCTGGGTAAGTTAGGCACCATTGACAGCTCCTTGAAAATTCCAACTAAAATCTAGAACAGATTTGTGAACCCCAATGACACCAGAGCCCGTTGTCTCATGGAACCAAAGTCTACAAATCAGTTTCAACTGACACAAAGAAGTACATCCTTTGGTCCCTGTTAAATCTCTCCAGCACACCTACATGGCTCTAGCTATTGATCTACTGTGTGGGTGCACCAGAATGTATTCTGGCTGTTCCTGCACACTTGGGCAAGAAGGAGTCGATGCCATGCCCTGCAGCCTTCCATCCCTGGGAGATGTTCAAGGGGAACTGCAAAGTGCCCGGGATGTAACCCTACAGATCAATGGGAGGAGACAGAGCTGAGCTGGGGAAGTCTCCAGCTGCTCCTATGCATCCAAGATGACTGTGTTGTAGAAGAAGGTACTGGACATCTCTTTTCCTCAGTACCTCTCAATATATATTTTATGGTACTACCAGGTTCTCCAACAGAGGGTAGAATTCAGAGACGTAGCCATGTTAGTCTGGAATATCAGTATATGAAAGGGATCTTATAGTACGTTTGAGACTAACTGTGCAAAAGCAGTTGTAGCATAAGCTTTCCTAGACTTGGCCAGTGGAGTCCATGCATCTGAGTAGACCACATCTATTAAAGCTCATGCTACAACTTCTTTCACACAGTTGTCTCAAAGATGCTACAGGATCTCTTTGCATACAGGTTTTACAACACCATGTGTTACCAAAAGGAATCTAAACGATGCATGCAAAAACAACCTAGTCTATTCTAGTACTTTGCTCTCTCTTTCCAAGAGTGTGCCATTCCATGCTTGGATGAGCTCTTGGTTGTCAAAAGATGACATATGTCATAGCTTGGTTGGTCCTCTCTGATTTGGCTTTTTCAAAAGTCCCAGACAGGGGATGAAGTCTAAACATCAGAGGGACTGTGAGATAAGTCCTCTCCTTCCAGAGAAGGCTTTAATCTCCTACCCACAGGAGAAAGACAGATGCTCTCCAGGAAGCCTGAACTAAGCTAATAGTTATTTTGTTCCATGCTGTATTTCCCAAAGGAGATTAGCCCATTTCAGCATGAAAACAGCAGCACAAAATGTTGCATATGTTGGGGGGGGGGGGGGAATGGTGCAATATGTCCATCAAGGTGGTAGAGGGTTGGGCATAGTGGCCAAGAACCACAGGGCACATAACTCCATGGAAACACCAGGATTTTGAAAAACAGAGACATGGGGATTTGTAAAGCAGTGGTTCAACTCCCTGTAGAATGCAGAAGTTGGGAATCCTTTGCATGTTCACACGAAAGCAACCTCACTAATTTCAGCAGGACTTCTCCGCAAGGAAGTGCACATGGGATCATATCCTTGCAGTACAGTCCTACTCATTTCAATTCAGCACAGAGTCCTTATTAGGTTCAATAGATCTTACTGCCAGGTAAAGATATATAGGGTTGCAACTTTAGATGTGTCTCCTTGCTCATGGATAGGATCCCTAAAGCCAACACTGGCTCTCAGAAATGTGGATCAGGTGTCCCAAGGAGCCTGCTTGGCTCCAGCTCTGTGGTCTATTCCAGCGGTTCTCAAACACTGCTCCTCCATATGTTTGGCACTTAACTCCTTGCATTCCTGAGCATGGGCACAATGGCTGAGATTTGTGGGAGCTTAAGTCCAAAACCTTCAGAATATGGGTTCGAGAACCACTGGCACTTTGATATTTCCTATCATAGTGCTCTCCAGCAGTCTGGACTACAGCTTCCATCAACCTAGTTGGCATGTCTGAAAGAACTGAGGATGGATGGCCTTGCTAAAAAAACAAAACAAAATGTATTCTCTGAGAAAGCTTTGGTGACACCTGAATATTCTTAGGTTACTTTTAGAAGGAACCAGTTCACTTTTTAATACCATTCAATTGCTTTTATTACTTCTCCTGCCTTTCTTTTTCCTGCTTACTGATTTATCCCCTCCTTTTTATTGTAGTATTCTTTTAATTCTTACTAACAAAAGCAGGAATTTTTGTTTGTTTAATGATAAATACTACTTGCTCAACTTAGAGAGGGGTTTCAGCAAAAAAAGCTCTACAATTCTTGGATTGCCTTCTACTAGTGGTCATATAAAGCTGTATCACAGGAGACTTTGAGGAAATCTGTCTGTGTGGCTATGAGAAAAGTAGAGCTTGGAAAAACAGGAGGAAGAGGAAGAAGAAATGAATATGTTGATGATGATGATGATTCTTCATTAGAATTTGAATCCTTGGTGGTCCAAAATTCTTGGAGGAAAGGAAAAGAAGAGGGAGGAAAGGAAGAGAAAGAGAGGTGGGGGAGGAGGTGATGATGATTCCTGGATAGAATCTGAGTCAGATGCCACAAAACCCTTGTCAGTAACACCCGAGAGACTGTGAAAGCAGGGTAATTTCATGGGAGGGTAAAACAAAATGCAGCAAATTCTATGTAGAAAAAAGCAGGGAAATTAGCCAAAAGAGAAAGAAAAGTTTAGAAGACTGTCTACCAAGCAAGAACAATTTGTCCTGTAATGCTGTGGGTAGGTAGGTTTTCGGTGGTATGTCTGTCTTTCCATATTTGGGGTGTGAAATAATAAATATTGTGACCAGGATCTTGGGGTTAGCCAGGAGACTCAAAGAATCCCTTCCCTTGAATGAAGAAGTCTGAGGAAACATGATGAGAGGGTTACTCTGAAGGAGGTCTCAGATTGGGACTGATCAGAGCCAAGCGGGAGATTGAGCGGAAGAAGGACAGCTGATTTCTCAGCTCATCAAAAAATAACAGCCAAACAGAAGGAGACGTGCAAAACAGGCTGGGAAGGCAGATCCTGTCTGTGAGCAGACATCTGTGACTTCAACCCAGCAACAAGGAAGGCTTCTTAAAGGCAGATGACGGCTGCCTTTCCTGACTTTCATGTTCAGTCTGGATCAGACTTCTTTGCTCTTAGAATCAAAGAATTCTACAGCTGGAAGAGATCTCCAAAAGCCATCCAGTCCAACCCCTTTCTGCCTTGCAGGAAGACACCATCAAAGCCCTCCTGACAAGTAGCCATTCATCCTGTTTAAAAACCTCCAAAGAAGAAGATTCCACCACCCATTGAGGGAGCAGCATCTTCCACTGTTGAACAGTGCTTACCCTCTGAAGGTTCTTCCTAATGTTTAGGTAGAAATCTCTTTTCCCATAGCTTGAACCCATTGTTCAGTGTCCTAGTCTCTGCAGCAGCAGAAAACAAGTTTACTCTGTCCTCAATATGACATCCCTTCAAATATTTAAACATGGCTATCATGCCACCCCTTAATCTTTTCTTCTCTAGCCTAAAAATAATCAGCTCTCTAAATTGCTCCTCAGAATTTTAATCACAGAGCAGGAGATCATGAAACAGATGACACTGGTCTCTCTAGTTTCAAGGGCATTCTAACAGCAACTTCAATGAATTCTAGGACTCCATGGGCCAATTGTCTGGATTATCTGGAGCTCCAAGTGCCAAGAAAAAGGGTGAAATCTCTCAATGTTGGCCAGAAATTTGGTTTTGAATGATGGATGGATGCGGGGGGGGGGGGGGGCACATTCAAACTCCTTTGAAAACCTTGGCCAAGACCCTGCATCACCACCACCACCACCATCACCTTATTTATATTCCACCATTTTCCCAGATTGGGAAAATTATTTTAAAAAATGTTAAAAATCTACAAAATAGAAAAGTTTAAACATAATTAAAGAATCAGAGAAAATTAAAACCAGCACACACCCACACAGACTAACACGACAATTAGCAACATGCAGTATATTGTGTAAGATGGGTCTTATATCATCACTCATCAAATACCTGTCAAGATAGAAAAGTCTTTCCTTGTCTGCATCATCAGCTACAATGATGGCACTTTATTGTTCTAGTGATGTTTGCTAATGCCACCTCCCCCAAAATGATCGTGAACCTATTGTGGAGGGGGCTGCTTGTCTCAAGGTGCCCCACAAGAAGAAGAGCCCTGAAGTAATCGTTTTCCAGAACCCCAATCTTCAGCACCTCAGAACTCTTTGGGGTTGGGGTGCTGCCTGCTTTATGAGCCACATTTTGGGAGGGGGTCACATTGGGGCACTGACAACCATAAATGTGAATCCCACACCTTAATGAGATTGTACAGTAAATCCATTTTAGGATCTTGTAAATACTGAACAGGATTCCAATCCAAACACATGTGTGTGAGTTTGGGGACAGACTTACAGGCTATAAAAAAAACTGAATCACTACTCCATCTTGGAGAGGTACACTTAGCCTTTTTTATGTAGCAATATGGAAACACTGTACAGAGGACACACACACAGAGGGAGGGGGAAGCCTACAGGACAAATTGTTCTCTCTGGCATTTTATTAGTAAGCCTCCTAAATTCTCTTTCCTCCTGGCTAATTCCCACTGCCTATCTGTATGCAGAATTTGCTGCAACTTTCCCTCTCTCATGGAATGATAGATCAGTCCAAGAAAGTTTTGGAAGGGAGTTGGGGCTAAAGAGACAGCCTGGGTTGGGGGTTTAAGTGGCTCTATGTCCACTCCTTGCCCATCCCTGCTTCACAGGGTGCTTGGATCATCTCATCAGGGCCACTGACCTGGCAGTTTTCTGCAAAAACTTTCGTGGTGGCCATCTCCCCCCCCCCCTCCCCGAGACATGATACATACAGAATTTCACTCTCCCCTTGTCCTGCAATAAGGTGGTAGTGCATGAGAAATGAAACTGACAGGTAGCTTGCAATAAATGCAATATTTACTAATGGCTTGAATCTATATATGATTGGGGAGCATATATCCCAACTAGCTAATGAATAGATCAGGTAAAAGAAGAAAGCTTTAGGTCTCACCATCTTTTTGAGGAATGTGTGGGAAGGAGATGGTGACCCAATAGGGAGAGAAGAATCTGTTTGTGTGAGTAACTTCTAAAAAGGAAGTGACCTGAATCACATGGTTTTTTAACAGGGTTACAAATGGTATTTATTGCCATGTAATTCAATGTTAGTAGTGAGAACCATTATGGTATAATGGTTTGACTATTGGACCAGAGGAAGGCAAAGGCAAACATCCTCTGAACAAATCTTGCCAAAGAAAACCACATGGTAGGTTTGGCTTAGAGTCAGCATAAATCAGAAACAACTTGAAGGCACAAAGCAATAACGACAGAACAACAACAAACAACACAATTCAATGCTAGTATTTTTAAATGAAGAAAGAGAGCAGAGTTTAACATGCAGGAACATCTATGCTACCCTGCTTGCTCTAAATAGTAAAGAGGAAGGGAAGAAGGGATGCTGAAATTTTTCCAACAGAAACAAGATTCTACCCCAAAATTAATAAGAACTTCTTTAATGCAAGAGCAGTTTGGCAGTGGAATAGGTGATGGACTTTCCTTCTTTAAAGGTCCTTAAACAGATGTGGGATGGGCAACTCTCAAGAGGGCTATAGTTGCAAGGCAGGGGGCTAGACTAGTTGACCCTTGTGGTACCTTTCAACTCAAAGATGATATGATTCTACTGTATGATGTATACTGCTCACTGAAGGTGTAAGCTTTCACAGAATTCCAACAGACAACCAACCGGATGAAGATGCTTGCATGTGTTGTTAACATCTGCTGAGGCTTGGGCAATGGAAATATGCTAGTCTGTACAATAGACAACAAGACCAACTTCCAGTGCCAAGGAAGGAACAAGGAGCCAGTGCCAGGTTATGCATAAAGAACCTGAGCAGAAGGAGGGAAGGAGGTGCCTCACATCAACGATTCTGGCTCTGAGTCGGGAAGGCCTGCCGGGCAAACAGATGCCATCATTGTCACCGTTGCTTCTAGAGATGAGGTGACATGTCTGCTTTTTTGTTGTTATCAAGGCTTGAGCAAAACATGGAACACATAAGGAGATGCAAGCTCAAATCCAACTCCAGAACTGGACCATTTGCTCCCATTCATCCACTGACAGCCATGAATCTAAAAAAAAAATTACTTTCAAAATAAGGGAAAGTTTGCTCCCTGGATAACATGTGCTAAAATAATTCAGTCTTTAAATGTCCACAAGAGCCTCCCACCATCTTCCTTGTATATCAAAGAAGAAACATTGCTTTTATGCACTCTCCCTCTCTTGATGTTACCTGAAATACAACCAGAGCTTGTGATTCCTTGTGTGGATTCCAGCTCCCAGAATCCAGTGACCATTCTGGCTGGAGGATTCTGGTAGTTTTGCAAACTCTGAAAGATAATCTAGTTTACAGGGTCATTGTGAAGACTATGGGAAGACATGAAACTAAGTATTTTGACATTACTTCTGACTACTCCCTCCTTCTCTCCATTACCCATAATCTCTCCCACATTCCTGCGTAAACTTTCTCAGTATCATCCTACCACTTGCTAAATTACCAGGATCTGCAGAAACATAGAATAAAACAGGCCATTTTACTACGAGGAATGGGTGCATCTGTTGCAACTAATTCCTTCCATTTACTCTGCAGAGTCTGAGGTTTAGCAGCACTTAAAGTTGGATTTTCTTTAATAGCACAGAAATTGCAGAGCTGGCTAATGTTCAGCAATTGTCTCAGTGGTGAAGCAAAGAATAGAATATGAAAGAAGTGTCTATCTGTGTGTGTGTGTGATTTGATCATCAACCCCATGGTTTTCACCCTCTCATCTTCCAAAACAAACATACTTAGTTAACCAGGCAAAAGATTTCAGGCATCTATGCAAGTTCAAGAAACAACCAAACATCTCTACCACAACAATAAATCTCTTATCTTTGCACCCCAGGGGCCTGTGATCCCTCCAGAACCCCCCCCCCCGACCACTATTTTCTGCCCCAAAGGGTAGGAACCATATTTCTGGGAACCTCCAGAGGCAGCTATTAACGCTTTTAATAGGTTGATATACCCCTTACACTGTTTAACTTTTTAAAAATAACCACCTCTTTTCCAAAAGCAATAGTGGTCTTCAAGCCATGCTGAATTTCTCTGTGTGTGTGTGTGTGTGTGTGTGGGGGGGGGGTTATGGCATTTTCATCCATCCATAAAGCCCAGGGGGGCCTGGGTACAAAAACTAGCCCTTTATCCCATCTCTGCTTTCAGGTTCTTCCTAGGGGTGTAACTGTAGGGAAGAGGGCAAAATGAGGGCATTGCCCTTCTAAATATGAATTCTATCCCCCCTCCCCCCGCAAACAAAAAATGATTTTCCCTTCTAGTATTCTAATTTCTAGCTTTACACAGAGTGAGACACTGGACATTGTTCACACCTAGACCTCTGCATTCTGGACATTTGGATGACATAACCCTAACCAAGACTTTTTTTAAATTTATAAAACATAAAATACATGCTCAACACAACTTTCATATCACATTTGAAAGGGAATTCGTTTTCTACAGTGTCAGTCACTAAATTGAGTATAAACCTTACTTCCAACGTTGCAATAAAGCCTGGTCTTCAACAATTTACATTGCAAAAGTTTCCCTTTTCTCTTTTTTCTGTCTAACTTTATTTACTACTTGTATCCTCAAAGTATTGATCTTACTGTACCAATCCTATCAAACTATAATCATGCCTTAGATGAGTTTAGCTCACTGTAATAACCCTAACCAAGACTTTTGGCTGAAATAAACATGTGCATGTTTATTTACACATTTAAAGTTTGGGGTTTTTTAAAAGTTGTTTTGGTTTTCTTGGTCACCAAAATTATATTTTGGGATTAGTACAGGGGATTCTGAGGATGGGGGACAGGAGGAGAGTTCTGCAGAACCCACAGACTGCCCAAAAGACAAATCAATGAGTCCAAGAGCAAATCAAGGCTGAACTCTCTGCAAAAGCTGTCATACTTTGAACACATTATGAGAGAGCCTGACTCATTGGAAAAGACAATAAGGCTAAGAAAGGTAGAAGGTAGTAGGAAAAGAGAAATATCTAGTGTGCATCTGCACTGTAGAAATGACACAGTTTGACACCACTGTACTTGCTGTAGCTCCAGCTTATGGAGTCCTGGGATTTGTAGTTTTGCTAGGTCTTTAGTTTTTAGCTTTTCCTGCTAAGGTATGCTGGTGGCTTACCAAACTACAAATTCCAGGATTCTGTAGGACGGAGTCAGGGCAGTTAAAGGAGTGTCAAACTGCATTATTTCTACAGTGTAGATGAACTCTCTAATTGCAATGTGAAGTCGAAGGCTTTCATGGCCGACATTCATAGTTTTTTGTGGGTTTTTCAGGCTATGTGGCCATGTTCTAGAAGGGTTTCTTCCTGACGTTTCACTAGCATCTGTGGCTGGCATCATCTAGATGTTGGCGAAACTTCAGGAAGAAACTCTTCTAGAAAATGGCCACATAGCCCGAAAAACTCACAAAAAACTCTCTCATTGCAGATCGACAGATTTAATCAAAGAAGCCGGGATTGCCCTGAGTTTGCAAGACCTGAGCTGGGCAGTTTCTCTTTCAGAGGGCCACCACAAGTTGAACTAGAAGGAGATCGACAACAATGAATGGGGTTTTTGGAGGATCTCCTGAGGATACTGATGGCTGGAAAGCAGGCTTTCAGGACTGCATTCAGTGTATGGGCTGCATTTCCATATTGCTAATTTAAATGAATGCCTTGCCTTGCAGACGTATTTGCTAAGAATGGAAGGGATATTCAATAATATTTGAAAAGTGGTCAAAACATGTATCTTTGATTATCAAGAAATCCTGATAAGAAGAATCTTGGACTGGTGGGAATCTTTGCAATTTAGGATTGGGACCTTGGGACCCGAGGGAGCATCTCTCCCCCCTTCTATATATCTCAAAGGGGGCAATAAGATGTCTAGAGGAAGAGGACCAAAATGGTGGAAGGTTTGGAAATCACCAAGCCTTAGGGAGCATCTTAGGGAGCTGGGTGTGTTTAGCCTGGAGAAGAGAAGTTTAAGAGGTGACATGATAGTCCAATCTAAACATTTGAAAGGATGTCATACTGAAGATGGAACAAGCTTGTTTTCTGTTGCTTCAGAGACTGTGAGATTATTACATGTGAAAAAGGACAGGAGTGAAGCGAATCGCTACCATCCTTAGCGTGCAATCATGCAAAGATTATCAGACGACATAACACTTACCCTGTCAGTATCCCATAAATAAAGTGGAATTGTTGTGTCACTTTTCATTAACGGAAACAGAATACTGATGGGATAAGTGTGATATGTGTGATAACCTGTGCACAATCACGCGATAAGGCAGTGATTCCCAGACTTTGGTCCTCCAGGTGTTTTGAACTTCAACTCCCAGAAGTCTGTGCCAGCTTGGCCAACAGTCAGGAATTCTGGGAATTGATGTCCAAAACATCTGGAAGACCAAAGTTTGGGAATCACTGCCTTATACCCATAGATTGAAGCTAATTTTATATGCAATATTTTAAAATAATTATGTGCGTGAAGCAAAGTCTGTGTACACTGAACAATCAGAGAGCAAAGGTGTCACTCTCTTAGCCACCTACGTAAACAATCTGAGTGTCACAGAGAGAAAAGGAGGATGAGTGATGGAGAGAGAATGGGGTAAGAGCTGCAGCATTGGGATACTCACTTCCCCCGGGGAGGCTGTCTCTGTCAAAAATGCACAGCTTGTAGCCAAACTCATTCTCCAAAACTCCCCGCAGCGTCAGCAGCACAAACTCTTCCTCCTCAGCATTCCTCGCATAGGATACGTAAATGTCATACTCCTTCCCATCTATGACAGTATCCCCAGTCGGAGAGAATGCATGAAGGAAAAACAACAACACAGAGACATACAAAATTCAGTTAGATAGCTGAAGACATTTCGTTCTCCCTTCCCAGCTTTTGCTCCAGAAGGAAAAACAGAACATTTACGGCATTAAGTGGCAGAGCATGATGGAAAGGATGGCGCTCTGTGTGTTTCACTGTGCCAACTGCTGCTACCCCATGGGGGGTGGCATTAAAAATCACACTGCATCTACCAGTGGATTGAGCAACCAGTTGTAAAGTTGTGCCAACCTGAACAAACCCAATCTCATTTGATTTTGGAAGCAAAGTATGATTGGCCCTGGTTAATAATTGGCCCTCCATATCTACTGATTCCTTATCCAGGGATTCAACCATCCATGGCTCAAAAATGTTCCAAAACGATAGAAATTCCAAAAATCAAACCTTGATTTTGCTATTTTATATGTTGACTTCTTTGCTGCAATACATTGTCTCTATGTTGCTGTGTGCCTTCAAGTTGTTTCTGACTTATGGCAACCCTAAAGTAAACCTATCATTGAGTTTTTTTGGCAAGCTTCTTCAGAGGGGGCTTGCCATTCCCATCCTTTGAGCCTGAGAGAGTGTGACTTGCTTAAGGCCACCCAATGAGCTTTTATATGGCCGAGCCATGCAGCTTAACAACATCTGGAGGGCCACACAGGATTCCCACGCTTGCATTAGAACAGGTGGGGTGGGACTTGTGGTCTACACATCACATGTGGTCCCAGGGTCTTTGGGGGGCTCATCTCCACATAATTTCATTTTACTTCCAATACTCCCCACACACCCCCAGGAGAGTGGGTGCAATTTTGCGGGGGGTGGGGGGTGGGGGGTTTGACACTCCTGGGCTATTTTAGGTACAAGTGGGGCATTTATTTAAACAACAAATAAACCAGAAGTTGAAATTTAAGTACAGTGGGCCCTTCCCTTATGCAGGGATCCGTTCCGGGCCCTAAGGGAAATCCAACATATGCTGGAACCCCATTAGAAATAATGGGACTTGTGCCTGTGGCGTGACACATGTGACACAGGTGTGCGCCCCATTACTTCTTCCGGGGCGTGCCAGGGCTTTTTCTGGCACAGCTTTCAGCACACATGAGAAAGAGAGAGAGATTACAGTATAACCCCTGTATCTTCAGGAAATATATTCCTGAACATTGGGGCTCAACAGACCGCCCCGAAAGGGTGGGCTGGAGGCAGCCGTTTTTGCTCCTGAGGGACGCCACAGCAGCCAAACTGTGGGGCCTCCCTCTGCACCAAAAAATCATGCATCGATGACACAAGCACAGCACCGCGCTTGTGTCATCATGATGGCCCCTCTGTGGATGGGGCTGTGCCATGATGGCACCACCACCTCCACCGTGTGGTAGGGCTCGGGAGCATGCGGTCGCTCCACAATCCCAAGCCCTAAAACTGTCCCAGACTGCCGCTTTCCGGCAGTCTGTACCAGGCCTTAGTGTGCATATATCAAAATAGTGAATCCTATTGAAATAGATAACTTCTGGAGGATGTTGGCCATAGAGTTCTGCTGGACGACATAGGGTTTCCTAGACAGAACACTTCTCTAGACATTTCTAGGTCTTCCAGCATGACTCTATGGTCAACTTATGTTGGAAGAGTGCCATCATACTGGAGGACTTAGAAAATGCCTAGAGGGAACAACTTTTTTGGACAAGGGTCAGTGAAACCACAGATACAGGTCCTGTGGATATGGGGGTTATGCTATATTTGATTTTTAAAAATTCTAAGTGAGGAGTACAGTTGGTTGGGGACTTCTAAGATCTTGCAAACAGATTTTGAGGGCTCTCAACTCCTGCTAGTTGTCTATCCCCACATTGCAACATTAAGTACATCCTTTCTGGATCAGATCAAAACCCAGCATCTTGACTCCAACAGTGGCCAGGCAAAGCCTCCAGAAAACCTCTAAGCAGAGCATGAAGGCAGAAGGCCTCTCCCATGGCTTCTTTCTTGGCTTTAGATGAAGGATTTCCTGACAGTAAGAGTGGTTCAACAGTGGAAGCTGCTGCCTGGGTGGATAGTAGAGTCTCTTTCTTTGGAAGGTTTTAAACAGAAGCTGGATAGCCATCTGTCAAGAATGATTGGATTGTGTATTCCTGCATGACAGAAGGGGGTTGGATGACCCTTGGGGGTCTCTTCCAACCATGTCATTCTGTGATTCTATAATATGAACACTAACAAGCTGGCCAGACACCATGATACCAACTTCTCCTCTGTCTCCAGGAAAAAAAATCTTACTTATTTCACTGTAAGGAGAATGCTAAGCACATACTTAGTTGTATAAAAGCAAACCAAATTATTCGGTGCCTTTGAACATCAAGAAAATAATGCCATCTGGGATCCACACAAGAATACGGAATAAGAGTCAGGAGCATCTATTGACTAAGAGGAGCAACAACGGGATCATACACACAGTTGTTCATTGTTCTGATGTTCAGTTGCACACATGGCTTAGCCAGGTGGGTGGGAAGAATGGGAACGAAAAACAATACCAACATCAATCATTTATCAAGCACTTGCAACAGGTTGGCGAGGTACAGGGATTATATTAAAAAGAATGGATCCTGCCAGGGAATTTACAATACAAAAGAGAGCACAGTTTGCAGGAAAGGGGGGGGGGAGAGGGGAAGAGAAGAGAAGAGAAAGGTGCTCTGAACTGGAGCTGGCTACAATTTCAGGCCTCCCCAAGACTTTATCAGATATCCCAAAAACATTACTGCTAAAAAAAAAAAATCAACATTACTAGTGGTAAAGCAGAAGAAAGCATTCCTGTCCTTTAGCCTTTTGCTTCTGACATATCTGATGCAGAGGAGCAGCAGGGTTTTCTTTTCAAAGTGCCAGCGAATGGCAACTGTTTGTTTCTTTCCTGGAAACTCACAATGGACTGGCAGCCAATATCTTGTTGTCCATGGACTACAACTTTGAGCAGTACAAGCTTTGAGGTATCCACTGGGGTTTGGCTCCAGGATTCTTCATGGATACCAAAATCCATGGATGCTCAAGTCCCATTAAATACAATGGCATAGTTAAATGATCTCCCTTATGTTTGCTCTTTGGATTTTTAAAAATATTTTCAAGCCAAGGATGGTGGAATCCACGGATAATGAATCTGTGGATACAGAGGGCAGACTATACTGGTTTAGCTGAAGGATTCCAGCACTTCCTTGCAGGCTATTGTAGAATCTATTTTTTTTTCCTTTTTATTTAATTTAAGTCACCAAAAATACAAACAAAGAGTAGGTCACACCTATTGTTATTCTAGTAAAATTGGGCCAATAAATGGCAAATGATATCCAGACGATCCCATTTCTCCACTTCAGATCTCCAAGGGTGGCTAATAGGTCCATTGCACTAGGGATGCCAATCCTCGATTATTTCATCCTTTTATGCATAGGACAAATAATTATGTTGATTTACTCCCTGCTGCCAGAGTGGTTGTGCAGGGAATATTCGTCCACAGTATTCTCTCTCTATTCACACATCCAAAAGTGCTGCTGAGGAATTATTCTGCTTAGAAAAAACACATTTTTTATCATGCAAAGTTCTGTCTTCTGCACCCACAAATGGGGTTTTATGTGAAGAAAACAGTGCATTCTGAGCAGAAAATGTTTTGTGTGTGTGTGTGTGCGTGTGCATGTGCACATGCAAAAAAATTACATGTGTTTGTACATAGAATAATTCCTCTGCAATCCTTGGGATGGTCAAATACTGGGAGAGATCTGTGCAAGTTATTTGTAGCTGTTACTGCATGCCTTCATTTCATTTCTGACTCATGGCAATTTTATCACAGAGTTTTCTTAGCAAGATTTGCCATTGCCTTCCTCTGAGGCCAAGAGAACGTGACCTGTTATATTGTCCTATAATAGAATCTGAAGGCCCATATAGTCTACCCCCATTCTGCCATGGAAGAAGACGAAGTCTAGCACTCCCAAAAGATGACTATTCAAACTCTCTTTAAAGACCTTCAAAGATGGAGAATCCACGACTCTCTGAGGAAATTTACTGCAAACAACTCTTACAGTAAAAAGTTCTTCCTAATGTTTAGGCAAAATCTCTTTTCTTGAAATTTGGACACACTGGTCTGTGTTTGAGCCTCTGGAGCAGCAGATACTAGAACATTAATTTATAAGTAAATAGATAATAAGTAAATCCACATTTTCTTTTGAGGACAGGTTATAAATTGTCATGTCATTTGGAAGACAGATGGAGAGGAACCCAGGGTAGAAAACAGACAGAGAAACACTGTGTAACAGAAAAAGTGGTGGTGGTGGTGCGGGAGAACTGTATTGGGGCACCGATGCTTGCAGAGAAACTGAATCTTGTTAAACTAAAAATTCCTATCTATAAAAAGGGAGGAAAACCACAACAAGAGAAAGATGAAAAGATCAATTGTGGGCAAGTCTACATGGGCCAATTTAAATGGTTTTACCTTTTTGTCTGCTGCCCCCAGACTTTGGAATGGCCTGCCAGAGGAGATATGACAGCTTGAAATGCTGACTGCATTTAAAACAGCATTAAAGATATATAATAATTTAATTTGTTTTATTTATATACCACTATTCCAAAGATCATAGCGGTGAACAGCAAGTAAGCTAATTAGCAAGTAAGCTAATTTGCCCCCAACAGTCTGGGTACTCATTTTAGCGACCTCCTCGGAAGGATGCAAGCCTGAGTCGAGCTTGGGCCCTTTTGCTGGTCTTGAACTCGCAACCTTGTGGTTTTGAGTGAATGGCTGCAGTACAGGCATTTAACCACTGCGCCTTGCAGGCCTATCCAGTAGATTTTAAATCTTGCAGGCCTATCCAGTAGATTTTAAATCATGACTTTTTAATCTGTATATGAACTCTTATGAATGTCTTTTAATGGTTTTATAGTATTCTATTTCAACTGTGGATTTATGTGTCTTTAATTGTGTTTCCTATTTTAACACACTGTACCTCACCTCAAGCCTTGAGGAGAGGCAAGACAGAAATAATTTATTATTCTTATAGTGTTCACAACAAGTTGTCCAAATGACATATGGGACGATTGGGGCAGACTCCTGGACTTTCATTGCCTCAGAGCATTAATCCAGAGGGGGAAAAGGTGCTGATTGACCTGGTTTTCAGCAGAAAATCCAGATATAAAAATGGATGGAATAGAAAAGAAAAAAAAAAGCCAGACTGGCCATGACTATGTGGCCATGCATACTGCAATTTGTTGAACCTGGATGTGTCTGAAAAGGAGAAATGGGTGAACAGTTCATACAACCAAATGAAATCCCTTACCCAGGATGGTTTCATCTGTCCCAAAGTGTGCACGGTAGAAGAGCACCATTTCAAGCCAATAGGCATGGTAGATGACCGTCAAGATGACCACAAGGAGGATGGTGGCCCCCCAAGCCACATGCCAGCTCCACAGTGTACCTTGGGACTGGAACTGTTGGAGATCAATAAAGAAACAGGATTTTCATGAGAGCAAAACCCCAGATTTTCTCTGAGTTAAATATACTAGTGGAGGGTACCACAAAAGGAAATTATAATTTAGGCTGTTGCCAGCAAATCTTTTTATGCAGCAAGAGTGGGCAGCTCTGGGAGGATAGGAGGGCATATTATATTATGCATATTATGCTACCTAAGAGGCATGGCTGGTGGGCATCACCACTAAACTACTGCAATAAATAAATAAAATTACAATTTTGCCCCACAATATCCCCAAACAGCCTCTAAGAGGATGTGGTGGCATTTTTGCCATGTCCTTGAGCCTCCCCACCCCCTGAGCTATTTAAGGTTCAGGAGAGACCCCTTTAAGTTAAAATAAAATTTAAGAATATTTAAAACCACCATATAATAACGTACAAAAGTATTTAAAAGACACTATTATTGTTGTTGTTATTGTTGTTTTGTGCCTTCAAGTCGTTTCCAACTTCTGGCATCCTTAAGGCAAACCTACCATAGGATTTCTTTGCAAGATAAGTTCAGAGGAGGTTTGCCATTGCCTTCTCCTGAGACTGAGAGAGTGTGACTTTCTATCTTTGGTCCCATGCTTCAAGAAGGGCATTTGGGGTTAAGAAAAATGTTTAGGGGGGGGGGGGGATGGAAAATGGATATAGAGCTAAGGGAGACTACAGAGAGAGTGAAAGCCCCAGGGGAAGTTTCTGTGACTTGTTTTCTAGCAGGTCTAGTTGAGCTAGTTTAGAAGCAAAGAGTCAGAAGGAAAGATATGGGTGAGAAAGCCTTCAAGTGATTCTTGCCCAACGCACCTTCCCATTATGGGTTTTTTCAGTAGCCAAGAAGACTGTGAAGGTAGAAGGACAACAGGAAGGCAGCTGACTGCCAATGTTGCCCAAAGAACAATGAAATCTCCACTTTTTGAGGTACTGAAATCTACTCTGGTGGAGAGTCTGGCTCTTCTCTACCAAGGTGTGGGTTTAGTGATGGCTATCTGACCCACAAAAAGCCATTTGTGACTGGTATGTAATGCTGCCACAAGAAGTGATTGGAACTCCTATGTTACAACCACTCCTGTGGCAGCACTAATGCGCCTTCCTTCTGGCACTCCTCAGACTACAAAACTTATATTTATACTAGGACAAAATACTAGAACAAAAGCATAGTACAATAACATTCAAAATCCACAAAACAGTAATACTTTTCTTGGGCCAACCAAAATGCACAAAATACATGATACATGTATTGGTTGGCTCAAGAAAGGTATCGCTGTACATAATGCATAATGTATTTCAAGCATTTTCGTTGTCCCAATGAAGATATTGCTGTTTTGTGGATTTGGAATGTTACTGTATTTTCCTGTATGGATAAATCATGGATCTGTTTTCAGATATAGGAGTATAACAGATAAGATATCATATTGCTAATATTTACTATTCAGTGTCAAACACTGAACAATATACTTCAAAGGTTACTGGACACCAGTGGTTCCCAAACTTTGTTTTTCCAGATGTTTTGGGCTTCAGCTTCCAGGATTCCTGACTGTTGGCCAAGCTGGTTAGGGCTTATGGGAATTGAAGTCCAAGACATCTGGAGGACCAAAGTTTGGGAACCATTGCTGTACATCATACAAACATCATACAGTTGGCCCGCCCCTTACGCAGGCTTGCCTTTCGTGGACTTGAGATCATGAGGAAAGCAACCCCTGATAGAAAAATGGGGTGCGTGCCTGTGGCACTTGCACCACAGCACGCCACGGGGTGTGCCCCGTTGTCCTTAATGGGATTTGAGATACGCTCAATTCGCCTTATGCAGGGGTCCGGAACAGATCCCCTGTGTTAGGGGAGGGCTGACTGTATAACATAACCAATATCTATTGTGTGAGTTCTCCACAATGAGCATAAAGATGCCTTACATTTAAACAGGACTCAAAGCAGTGAATTCATAAACAGTTTCGGAGAAACTGCTAAAGCATCTGAAAATGTCCCCAACTAATGTGGCTTAACAACATACTCAAAATTTGCAGGACCTTTTGCTCCACTGCTTTTTCATAAAAACAAGTTCAGACAGAAACAAGGGTTAAGGGCCATTATGCTTGTGGTCATTGTGTACACTGCAAGTTTTCACTGCAAGGTCATTGTTTCACGCACCCTCAGTTTAAGTTATATGATGTTGACAGGATGTACAACAATTTTTGGTGTATGTTCTTGAATGTTTGATTTTGAATAGCAAATATTATCAGTCTTATCTTTTATCTGTAATACCTCTATCCCTGTTCTAGTTTTGTTCCAGTTTCTCAGAATGCAACAAAGTCCTTGGCCCTCTACTTATCACAACCCTACATATCACTCTTTTTTTTTGGCCACAAGGTGTATTCACTGAACCAGTCTTGCCAAGAAAACCCTGTGATAGGTTCACCTTAGAATCACTGTAAGTTGGAAACAACTTGAAGGCACACAACACAAGACTGTGGAACGGCCTGCCGGATGAGATCCGTCTACTTACATCCTTAGACAGCTTTAAAAAGGCTGTTAAGACGGATCTCTTCTGGCAGGCCTTCCCAGAATAGAGAACTCGGCCTCAGAAAAACGCCTGGGAATAAGATACTGCTGCTCCCATTGATGGTTTGCTGACTGATGTTGTTGACCTCCTGGTCAGTTTTTAACTTGTATGTTTTTTGTTTGTTTGTTTTTAAATTCTGCATTGGATTTAATACTTTTTTAAGGAGGGGAGGGCACCAGGGATTTTATATGTGTTGTATTTTTAACTTTGTTAGCTGGCCCGATTGTTCTCAGAGGGGCGGGATAAAAATAAATTATTATTATTATTATTATTATTATTAACAACAACAACAACGATAATGAGATATTTTGGAGATGTACAAAATTCATTTGCTTCATATACACCTTATAGGCATAGCCTGAAGGTAATTTTATACAATATTTTAAAATAATATTGTATATGAAACAAACTTTGTATTCATTGAACCATCAGAAAGCAAAGGTGTGGCTATCTCAGCCATCCAAGAGAAAAGTTTTGGGTTTTGGAGTATTTTGGAATTCTGGATAAGGGAGACTCAATCTGTAGCACCTTTGAGACAAACTGGGAAGAAGAACTTTCTAGCATAAACCTTCCTGGACTCTAGTGTGCTCTATCCAGCCAAAAGTTCCATGGGTCACAAGTATGACATTGGAAGCACCCCTTACCTTTCATCCTCACCCACGCTTGCATGTGAGTAGTCCCATTATTGTTATGAGCAAAACAGGTATAGTTGCGCTTCAGATCTTTCTCTGTAACCTTTGATACAAACAACGTCTTTACAACCAACACACTTCCAATGTCTAAGGGGGCCTCCCTGGAAAAGAAAATAAGGGAACTCTTATTAACAGAAATATGAATCACAGCTCAATGATGGTAATAATGGGCCCAAACAGACAGGCCAAAATAAAGCTGCTTCGGGTCACTTTGGAGGTATGCTGTTTAAATGACACATGCATCTTAAGAGACCAAAATCTGCACCAAAGCCGCACTCCAATCCTAAGGACTGGAGCATGGGTTTGGCGCAGTTTCTGGCCTCTTAGGACACATGCATCATTTAAACAGCATACCTCCAAAGTGACCCAAAACAGCTTTTTTTTGGCCTGTCTGTTTTGGGCCCACTATCACTCTATTCTGCTTTGGTTAGACCTCACATGGAATCTTGTGCCCAGTTCTGGACACAATTCAAAAAAGGATGTTGAGAAGCTGGAGGGTGTCCAGATGAGGGCGAACAACATGACCAAAGGTCTCAAAATCACCAGTCCTTATGAAGAACAGCTGAGTGAGTTGGGTATGTTTAGCTTAGAAAAAAGAAGGCTGAGAAGTGGTATGATAGAGCCCTCCTCAAATATCTGAAAGGATGTCCTTTAGAAAATGGAGCCAACTTGTCTTCTGTTCTTCCAAAGACTTTGAGTGCATCTACACTGCAGAAATAATGAGTATGACACCACTTTAACTGCCATGGCTCCAGTATGTGCAAGGTTACTGTCTGCACAGCTCCATTCTGCAACCTTGAACTAAACACAGAAGTTCCAAAAATCTCCAGTCACTTCTGTAGGGGAACCTATACACATCAACATGACTCTATGCAGGAATTATGTGCATGGAGGCCATCACAGCTGATGATCATAAATGCATCCATTTTGCTGCCTCTCCCACATGATGGGAACTGGGGACAAACCATATTTTTACATACCCTATGGGTGTCATCCTCTGAGACAACTGCTTTTGAAGTGCAACACAAGTTATCTGGCAAAAAATCATGTGCAACAAGTGAGGAACATTTGTGGGTTCTTTTTTCACAGCACACACACTGGGGGAAGAGCTTGGAAACGTTATCTCTGTTGGACTACAATGCACAACATCAAACTGGTTAGGAGATTATGAGAGCTGCAGTCCAATACACTTGGGAGCCTCTAGTTTGCACTGCAGGGACTCCAGCCTTTCAAATTAATCCCTAAAGTAGTTTAACACCACCTCTGAATCAAACAAACAGAACAAAAGATACACATCTTCTCAAAGAACAGAGAGGGATAGCATTACAATTTTTATTAAATAGAACTTTCATTGAGTCTACTGTATCATGTACACTTTGGATGGTGGTGATATCATCATCATCATATATATATATATAGCTTCAGGGAAGGAAAGAAGTAAAAGTTGAGGTCTGAGGTCAGTGAAATGTGGAAATACAGAGGGAGTTACATTCTCCATCATATTCATTCACAGCATAACTCTTTCTGATAACACAGACAGCCTGGTATAGAGTAAACAAATTAATACACTGATTTTGTTTTATTTATTCTGATTGAAGCCACAAGAGACAGAACTGAGCCTCTTGATGGATATTAACTCGGTAATTTATTCGTCTTAATTTGTTAGTCTTTTTTACTCTTCTGTGCCTATTTTGCTGCAACAAGCTAATTTATCCTCTGGAACATATGCTAAATACAGCAATTTTTTTTTACAAAAGAGAGTCAGTGTGGTCTAGCAGTTAAGATGCTGGACTGAGATTTGGGAAACCCGGCTCCTAGCCTCAGATGAGCCATGGAAGTCACTTTCCCCATTTGGTCGCCCTCTTCCGGACATGCTCCAGCTTGTCCACATCCCTCTTGAATTGTGGTGCCCAGAATAGGATGCAGGATTCCAGGTGAGGTTTGAGCAAAGCAGAAGAGAACAGCACTATGACTTCCCATGATCTACACACTATATTTGTCAGAGTTGCCCATGAAAGAACTGGACACAGTATTCAAGATGAGGTCCTATCTCAGTAAAACTCCATTTCTACAAACAAAGGTATCTGCATTAAGCAGTTCTTTGTTAGCATTAATTGACTGTTATGGGAATTGAAAATGTCATAATTTGGTTCCCTCCCTCTTTTTCTGTTGATTTGATTCACTGCCTCATTTATTCATCAGATTTATTCACTTCTTCTATGTTTACCTGCCTGTCCTCATATTTTGACTATCATTTTTTTTGTTTTACACCGAATTTCACTGTGGCTAGTCACCTTGAGCATCATTCAAGGGAAAGTGGAAAGAGATGCACATTTAGCAAAAGGACAAAGTAGAAAGACTATGCTCACAATACTACTTACATCTGGCATGCAGAAATCTACACAGTGAAAGCTGGTTGTAGCTGATAGTAAATTGCATATTAAATTCACTCCACTTTTTACCCTGAACTTTAAAAGAATTTTGCAAGGTGCTGAGCACTGTCCCCCAAACCTACATCTAGCACCTTGTACAGTTCCTTTGAAAGGCTGAAGATGAAAGGCCACATCAGATTCACTGTCCCACCAACCTGGCCATCTGCAACTGCCATTTAATTTACTTGAACTATGAGTCTATGTAGGAGAGGAGGCGGCATAAACCTCCCTGCTTCCCTGTCCCCATTTTGTTTCCATAGCTACAGAAGGCAATTGCCTATTATTATTGTTGTTGTTGTTAATAATCTTTATTCATATTCTCCCTTTCCCCCCAAGATTAGGACTCGAGGTGGCTTACACATTTAAAAGATTAAAATCCTATAAAAAGTCCACATTGACACAGAATTAAATTGCAAAAATATATTAAAAACATGACAGTCAGCATGGGTGAAGTGGTTTGAGCACTGGACAATGACACTGGAGACCAGGGTTCAAATCTCAGCTCAGCCATGGAAACCCACCTCAGAGGATGGCAATGGCAAACCCCATCTGAAGAAATGTGAGAAGTAAACTCCATAACAGCTTCACCTTAGGACTGCCATAAATCAGAAATGAGTTGAAGACACACAACAACAACAACAACAACAACAACAACTACCACAACTAAAAACATACACTCTAAAAGTGTTTTAAAGTTTTTGTAGCTGCCTCCAAGTCAACCCCATGAATGAGAGAATTTCAAGTAACCCTGTCCTCAACAGCTCTGCTCAGGTCTTGCAAACTCAGGGCAGTCTTGGCTTCTTCAATGGAGTCTCTCCATCTGGAATGGGGTCTTCCTCTTTTCCTACTGCCTTTTCCCTTCCCAAGCATTATTGTCTTTTGATGTGGCCATTTGGCTTCTAGGGAGAGGGTTTTTTTTTTTAATCTTTTAAGTCACTATGAGATCCGGCTTGGTAGAAAAAGCTGATTCTAAAGAAGCCCTGGAGTTGCAATGGTTAAATGCTCCCAGTACTGCAGCCACAACATTGTGAGTTCAATCCCAGGGCTCCATCCTTCCATCCTTTTGTAGGTTAATAAAATGAGTACCTCGCTTGTTGGGGGCAATTGTCTTACACACTGTAAACCACTTAGAGATTGCTGAGTTCACTATTAAGCAGTATAGAAATCTAAATGATAATGTTAATACTAATGCTTATAAATAAAGAGAGCACAGCCCCTAACCTATCTCCCACTTCCTCCCTGCTTACTTCCAGGATCTCTGTTGTGGCCCCTTCTGCTGCTACCAGTGACCTGTATCTCCTCCATGGCTTGCACATGCATGTTGTACTAACCTCTTCTCCATCTTAGACATCAGGGAGAGCCTTGGCGCTTACCTCTGGGAGATGTTGAACTTGAGTTCTGTGATTTCATCTGTGTTCTTTCCATCTATTGTCCACCAGACCTCCTGCGGGGAGTCCTTCAGGAATGTAAAAATGACTTCACAGTGGAGAATGATGTCTGCTCCTAAAGAAAGAACAATACCAATGGTGGTATGAAGTACATCCATACTTGCCACCTCATCTCCATACCCATAAGTTTTGCATTTCTATTGCCATTCTCACAGCCTGCTTGTGTAGGTCTGTCCCTGGACTCTCCACTCCATGCATCTGAGGAAGTAGGCTCAAGTCTACAAAAGCTCACACTACCAGTTTCTTTCTTTCAGTTAATCCCAAAGGTGCTACAAGATCTCTTCGCAGCTGTATTTCATGTTAGCCAGGTGCCGATACAACGATGAAACTCTTTTAAATACACCTGGTTCCTCCTTCCAAAAATGGGATCAAACAAAGAACAAACTAAGAGCTAATCAAGGCCAAGCAAAGGGGTGATTAAAGTCCAGGGTTCAATCCCTGGCGTCTTCCAGATTCACTCTCTAGAACTAATTTAGAAATAAATGAATACAGGTTCTCCATGATTTCGTTGTCAGCTTCAACATATGGCAGACCTATGAATGAGAAACCTCCAGGAGACATTAACAGTGGTTCTCAGAGTCTGCCAACAGTGCAACCATGCCTTCTCTGATGGAGTCAATCCACCTATTGTGGGTTCTTCATCTTTCCCCATTGCCTTCCACTTTCCTCAGCATCATCTTTTTTCTAATGATAGATCTGCTTTCCAATGAAAGAGCATAAAAAAGAAAGTGGGAGAGAGGACATCACCCTTAACACGAATTGGTTTATTTTAGCATGAAAACTTGAGGATGTGACTAAAACTGGAAAACACAGCCCAGAAGATGTGGAGGTTCTTCTAATTCAGCCCACTGGGAGGAAGTACAAGGACCTCACCTCCCCTAGAAATATTCCTAGAAATCAAAGATATAGTCATGTATGTCTGTAAAATCAGCATGTAAAAAGCTGTTGTAGCACCTTTGAGACTAACTGAAAGAAGTTAGCAGCATGAGCTTTCTTGGCGGTGGTGCAAATACATCTGAGGAAGTAGACTTAAGTCTACAAAAGCTCATGCTGCCAACTTCTTTCTTTCAGTTAGACTCAAAGGTGCTACAAGATCTCTGCAGATATCCCTGATATAGATCATGTTGATGGCTTGATTCTAAAGAGCATTCCTATGTTCCTAACAGCCACATGGGTGAACTGGAGTTGTGTCAAAAGAACAGTGTATACAACTGATTGCTGTTAGCTGAACATGCATAATCTACTGGACAATGAAAATAGCAATTTTCATTGTTTAAATCGAAAGAGTGAGTGAGAACAGCTAGACCTTTACCTGGCTTGTATTCATAGACAACATAGTTGTTCGGAGTGGTTATTTGTGGAGCCGTTGAACTGGATGGAGGGGCTGCAGACAAAATGTGTAAAACAGAAGGAAGGTTTTGTTAAAAAAACCTCATTTTACATTTTGACGTTGCTTGTCAAAAAATAAAAATAAAATACAGGCACTGTTTGCATTTCCTTGAGAAAACAAATCAAAACCAAGGCCCCTTTCTCTCTGCTTTCACCATTCAAAGACCTAAATCCCACTTTGTTGTTGCTGTTGTTCTGTGCCTTCAAGTCATTTCTGACTTATGGCAACCCTAAGGCAACCCTATCATGGGGTTTTCCTGCCATGATTTGCTCAGAGAAGGTTTGCCCTTGCCTTCCCAAAGCTGAGAGAGTGGGACTTAAGGTCACCCTGTGGGTTTCATGGCCGAGTGGGGAATCGAAGCCTGGTCTTCACAGTCATAGTCCAACACTCAATCCATGACATTATGCTGGTTCTCTAAATCCAATTTTATTCACACTGAATCTCCATTTTGGAGGAAATATAAATAAAAATGATGACACCGCCATCAACAACAACAATTCAATGTGGTATGGTCTGAGGCATCACCTGTATGAGCCTCGAACTGTAAGATCTTCAGCAGAGATCCTTCTCTCTGCCCTGCTACATTCCTAGGCATGACTAGTAGGAGGAAGAGGGACAGAGCCTACTTGAAGGCTGTTCTCAGACTGTGGACACTTCCTTCCAGAGGCAGCACTAAGAGGATGCAGGGGGTTCAGATCATACTGGGTGACACCTTAGGCAGGGATGTCATTTGGTGCATTGGTGGGAAGAGGTGCCAAAGTTCAGGGCCTGGTGGCTTTGCTAGCTAGGTGGAAATCTTCTCCAATTTTGTCTGGCCAGCAGCTCCACCAGACCTGGAAAAGGCTGTTGAAGAGAAGAGGGGGTTATTACAAAATTATGGGTGTCAAACATACAAGGTATACCACAACTTCCTTCCTTAAGAAGGATAGGGCAGCTCATTCTCTGCTCTCTTTCCACTGGAAAGTAAAATCTTTCTTATTCCATCAAGTTTTTAAGAGCTGATTGTGAGAAACTGTTAATGTGCTGCTCTGAGTGGTTATTCTCGTTGTTGTGTGCCTTCAACTCATTTCAGACTTATGGTGACCTTCACGCAAACCTATCATGGTTTCTTCAAGGCAAGATTTGTTCAGAGGAGATTTGTCACTGCCTTCCCCTGAGGGAATGGGACTTCAGCATCCATGCATTTTGACCCCCTCCCCTTCTAATCCTGGCTGTAATGAAAAGAAAAATAAAAAAGGAAAAATATTATTCTACCATTACAGATCCAACTAAATAATTCTACTAAAATTACTAAAAACCATTACCACAGATTATTGCATTGTTAGATTTCTTATTGCTCAATAAAGTCCATACACTGTTTCCAATCTTTCAAAATGTCTTCAAGAGGTTTATCCTTTAGAAACCACATTAATTTGGCCATTTGGGCAAACTCAGCTATCTGGTCAATCCATTCTTCTATTGTTGGTACTTCAGTCCATTTCCAAGTTTGAGTAAACAATATACTGTACCCACAATGTTTTCCTTTCCTTAATGGGAGAATTTCCCTTCAGTTATCACAGTCCTTCACACTTCTCTGAGCTCAGTCCCCAAGCCATGATTACTGCCAAAGTGCAGGCGTTTAAAAAAACCCATTGTCATGCTTGACACCTGGACAAAACAGACTTTTCTTTTTAAATGACACAGTTCTGACTAACAGGTCTTTCTGTGACAGGCAGATGGATGGAGAAAAGCACACAGGCAAGAGTGTTAAACAGAGGGGGCGGCGGGGAAGACAAAAAGGCTTCTTCCATAGCAAAAGAGATATGAGACCACCATCATACCAGACGCAAAAAGGTGGATTTCCTCTAAGGGCTCGTCTACACCTTCCAGAATACTCTAGGGCAGGGTGACTTGCCCAGGATCATGTCCTACATTTCACCCTTCTTTAGGAAGAATTCCAAAATGTCCTTCACTAGACCATAACTAAGATACCCACTGAGTAACACCATGTTTGCTTTCCTCTTTCGAGACGTGTCTACCTGACAGCCTATCCTCACTGCAAATAGGGGGATAGGATTAGGGTTGCCATAACCTGCCTGTAGGAGGGACAATCCCGGTTTTGGCGGAACTGGCCCAGTCCCGGTCTGGTTCTGCCAATTCCCGGGTTGGGGCCCGGATTTTGCCTTGGCTGTGGGCCAGGCAGCACCCCTCCTCCTCCTCCTCCGCAACTCCCGCAGCGGCCACCCACCTCCTCCTCCCCCACCTCCTTTTCTTTTGCGCACCGCGCAGCTGCGCAACCCGCCCTCTTCCTCCTCCTCCTCCTTTTTTTCACATGCACACGGCGCGTGGCCCACCTACCTCCATCTTCTCCTCCTTCGCGCCGGCCGGCGGTGCTTCCGCTGGCCCTGCGCACACCCTTGCAGGGTCGCGCACAGGGCTAATGAGGAAGACTTCTTCCTCCTGAGGCTGGGGCTGAACAGCCCGCCCCTTCTCCAGCCCGGAGCCTGTGAGCGCTGGCAGGGGGCAGGGCTGTTCCAGCCCCAGTCTGCCCCCATTGGCCAGCCAGACTCAGGAGGAGGAGCTCCTCCTCTGTTGGGCCGGGCTGCAGCCAGAGGGCAAAGGAAAGGGCCATTTCCTTTGCCCGTTTTTGGCGCCCAGGAGGAGGAGGATGAAGAGGAGGAGGAGGAAGAGGAGGAGGAGGTGGGTTAAGGGTGTTGTTTTTAAAGTGTATTTTTTCCAGTATTTATTTTTATTAAGTGTATTTTTTAAGTGTATTTTTTCCAAGTGCCTTTTCTGTGTGTTTTTGGTGCTTTTAATGCTAAAAGGTATGCCTTCTTTTAACAATGATAGTGATGATGATGATGGTGATATTGATATCAGCAAGCCTCTGAGGCATGTCCAATGTAAGTTGCTCTTATTTTTACAAACTCATGCGCAGTGAAGAAAAACCAAAGTACCTTGACCAAGTACACACTTCTGAGAAGTATAGTTGGTGCAAGACACCTGAAACCGAGGGCAAATCCACTTCTTGTTAAACCACCTTGACATATTCAATATGCATAGCCATGTTAAATCATGTTCAGTGTGAAACCCAAAGAGTTTGGTAATGCAATAAGCCTCTGAAATATGCAATAGGCCATGTTAAAATAAAGACATGTTCAATGCTGAAATGTGCTGTTTGGAATGGAGGGGGGTGGTTTGGCCAGAAAGGGAAGTACATTTCTGCCATCTGTGTAGGAATAATGCCAAAATGTCCTCCATTTTGATCATGCCTAAGAAACATGCATTTATATTAACATTTTTTAAAAATCAGCAAATTTTTTCATGTGTCCTCCATTTAAAAAACATGTTGTCCTACATTTGTCCCGGTTTGGAGGTCCTGACTTATGGCAACCCTAGATAGGATGGATCCCTTTTAAATTCTTTATTTTTCTAGACAAAATTCACACCCAGAGCTCAGGGCACATTTGCTTCTTGGAGGGGAAAAGGACAGCAAACAGTTTAAGCAATGGGCTGCTTGATGACACAATGCAAATGTCGAAAGTTTCCCCTTAATTGCAGCACAATGGACAAATGAAAGGCGTAATTTAACATTGATTCAGTCAAGGGTTAGTTGCTAGTAAAGTACAGTCAGCCATCCACATCCACAGATTTTTTTTTTTAAACCATGGAATCAAGCATCCTGGGTTTGAATTTTTTTAAAAAATATATAAATTCGAAAAAGCAAACCTTTATGATGCTTAGAATAACAGAATCCTAGAGCTGGAAGAGACCATAAGGGCCATCCACTCCAACCTCCTTCCATGCAATAATACACCATCAAAACACTTGCAAAAGATGGCTATCCAGCCTCTGTTTAAAAACTTCCAAGGAAGGAGACTTCACCAAACTCCAAGGCAGCATCTTCCACTGTCAGGCAGCAAATACCGTTAGGACATTAAGGTGGAATATCTGAATCCACTGCTCCATGTCCTAGTCTCTGGAGCTGCAGAAAATAAGCTTGTTCTATCCTTAGCATGACAACCTTTCAAATATTGAAACATGGCTATCATATCACCTCTTAACTTTCTCTTTTCCAGGAAAAATATACCCAGATTCCAAAGCTACTCCTCATAGGGCTTTGATGGTTTGCAGAGCTTCCACCAGTTTGTTCACCTTCCTCTGGACTTGCTCTATCTGGTCTATATCTATCTTTAATTGTAGTGTCCAGAACTGGATATAGTATTCCAGGTGAGGTTTGACCAAAGCAGAATAGAGTGGCATTATTACTTCCCTCCATCTAGACACTACACTCCTACTGATGCAGTGTAGAATCACATTAGCTTTTTTAGCTGCCACATCACATGGTTGACTAATGTCCAACTTGCAATCTACTAGGGCTCCTAGATCCCTTCTGAGTTAAGAGATGGAAACCCCAAATAGGCATTTTGGGCCTGATTCATTGTGAGGTTGGAGGGAGACTTTGGGGGTATTTAATCAATGTAGACAAGGACTCAGAGAACATTTTTTTTTTACAAAAAAACCCCGGTTTTGATTATTTGTCTGTTTTAGATATCTAAAAGCAATTATTGGAGGAAGAGGGGAGGGAAATAGGATCCATCGCTCTGTCTTGTCTTGCTTTGATGGGATGGGGAGTTGTTTACACAAATGTCATTATCTCAGAGTTGGTCTCTGACTTGCAAAGCTTGGAGGATTCAGGGCATTATAATCCACCTTCCAAAGGGACTCATTAACTTAAAAGATTTAGCTGAAAGAGGAACAGAGTTAGTCTGAGGATGAATCAAGTCTTCTTTTCGCCTTTGTCATTTTCCTTCAACTGTAGATTTCTTTCTCTTCTGTGTTTGGATGTAAAGCTAAATTAAAAATCCAATGCCATTTTTAAAAGCAGCACATCTGTTTTCAACTATGTGGGTTTTTACAATAATTTCTTTTCAATGCATAAGCCTCCTCAAGTCCCAGCAGTTCATTAAGGCCTTTGAGTCTCCTTAATTTATCTCAAAGTCTATGTATTTTTTATTTTACAGTGCGCCCGCATCATACGTGGGTATGCCTTATGTGGCTTCCAGCATATGCTGGAAGCTGTGCTGGAATAAGCGGTGCCGACACTGGAAAGAGCAATGGAGCATGCACCACTGAGGGCATGAACCCCATTGGCTTTAATGGGGCTCAAGCATATGCAGAATTTTCCTTATGCGGGGGCGGGGGGGGGGGCAGAATGTATTTATTTATATGTCACTTTTCTTCTTGATTAGGACCCATGGCAGCTCACAGAAGGAAATTAGTTAAAATCTACCCATGCAAATTAATCAATTGGAGGTTGTACATAGTTTTAAAAACTTTCAAATTTTTAAAATCTGTTTTAAACTCATTTTGGTGTTTAATATATTTTCAGCTTACTTAAATTATCTTTATTGTTTTATAGTACTTAACTAGTTTTTATGTTATTTGGAAGCCACCCTGAAATCTTTTGACAGAAGATGCAGTATAAATATATTACAAAGCTAGTTGTGTAATGGTTTGAGCTTTGGACTATGACTTTGAAGACCAGGGTCTGAATCCATTCTTGGCCATGGAAACCCACTGGGTGACGATGACCAAGTCACACTCTCTCAGCCTCAGAGGAAGGCAAGAACAAAACCCCTTCTGAACAGATCTTGTCAAGAAAACTCCATGATCAGAAACAACTTGAAGGCACACAACAACAGCAATAAATATTGTACAGAGTCAGTGTGGCATAGTGGTTTGGGAATTGGACTAAGATCCAGAGTTTGAACCTGAATTCTCAGCCATAGAAACCCATTGGGTGACCTTGGGTGAGTTACACTCTCATAGCCCAAAGAGAACGCAAAGGGAAACTCCTTCTGAAGAAATCTGGCAAAGAAAACCCTTGGAGGAGATTGCTATATTTTTAGAAATAGCCCAGTATCATGATCTGAGTGTTGGACTAGGATTCTGGGTGGCAAAGAAAACCCTATGATAGGGTCACACTATATCGCCATGAGAGGAAGGCAAAATCAAACCCCTCTGGACAACTAAGAAACCCGAATGGTTGCCGTAAGTCAGAAACTATTACTGCTTTTTGCTGCTCCAACTTTTCCCACAACCACTCTTACCTACCACCTTCACCCTGAATGTTCTGGTGAGATTGAAATCCCGGCCATTCTCTCTGTAGGTTGCAATGCAGGTGTAGTCTCCATAATAGGTCTGCCGGACAATGAAAAAGGTGAGGTTGATGCCATAGGCTTTCCGCTCGTGAAATTTATCCACCAGTGTGCAGAACTGCAACAAGGAGAGAAATTATTATTAGCAGGTCAGACAAAAGCAGGAAACTGCACAAGAGCCAGGGGACAATTTTCCTCCTTACACTCCCCAATAGATTTCTCTCTCACACACACATATTCATCCATGTCCACAAATACCTCTATTTTATTAGAGACCTTCCCAAAATGGCACCTCTGTAGGAATCTAGAAGTCTTCCAGCACAACTCTATGATCAGTTTCCACCAGAAATATGGGGTTTGCTATTATCCACTCTTTTTTTTTTGCTATCCATGGTCAATCTGGGAACCTATCTTCCATGGATATGGGCATCACACTGTATATTCAGTCGGCCCTCCATATCTGTAGTATTTTTATCCATGGATTCAAGTAACCATGGTTTGAAAATATTTTAAATCTATATAAATTCCAAAAAGCAAACCTTGACTTTGCCATTTTACATAAGGGACACCATTTTACTAAGCCACTGTATTTAATGGGACTTGAGCATCCATGGATTTTGATATGCGGAGTGTGTGTGTCCTGGAACCAAACCCCCCAGTAGATACCAAGGGTCCATTGTATTTTGAAAAGATATTGCAATGGGAGAAAAGCAGAGAGATACTGCCAATCAGGTATAGCAGGTGTTCTATTTTGAAAAGTTCCTAGGTTCAATCCCCAATATCACCAGGAAAGTCTGGGAGAGACTATTCCCTGAAATATCGGGGAACTGTTGCTAGTATAGAGGGGCAATTAGTTGCTTCTGGTGGTTCTGGCGATAGCAGAGGGTGGCAACTCTGCTCTAGGTTTTAGTCTGAACTCTGAAAGAGCTATCACCATTCTGAGATGGTTCCTAAAGTGGAATGGACTTTCTTGGATGGAGGTGGACTTTCCTTCACTGAAGATGTTTAAAGAGCTGTGTGGGATCCCATGGGGTGGACTTGTCCTTTGCAGTTCGTTCTAATGCTATGATTCTAAAAGGTGATGAATTGGGTAGGGGGTCTTAAGCCTTTAACATATGGCACAAGACTGGTTGAAAAGTAATGTAAGGTTGATGTTTTGAAGGTGACATTTTACGCTCCACACAGTGAAGGCAGTCCAAAGGGCAAACCATCACTTTTCCAACTTTTTCTCCAGGGCTGGGACTGAAGGTGGCTTACAAAAAGGAATAAAATACAATAAAACACCAGCACCTCTCCTTCAGCAGTGGATTCATGCGCTGGTAGGTGCTGAATTAGATGTCATGGAAGGGTAATCTCTTCCCACTCTATGATTCTCTGAAGCCTGTCCCCAGAAATGATTCAACAGTTTGATTCAGTCCTTTAAAGGTCAAACTATAACCCAGAGTGGATTCACCACCCACAGACCCGGCAACCACCAGACACCCTGGAATAAACTACCAATAGCCTGATTCAGGACAAGGCAGTTTCCTGTGTTCAGAAGGACTGGACACAGGGCAACTGGGCAGTAACAAACTCTGTCCTATGTTGGACTGTGGAGTAATAATATCCTTTTTATTTTTCATTGTATTTTTGGTATGCTTTAGAATATATTACATTCCAGTA
Organism: Sceloporus undulatus; assembly: GCF_019175285.1. Taxonomy (NCBI): domain Eukaryota; kingdom Metazoa; phylum Chordata; class Lepidosauria; order Squamata; family Phrynosomatidae; genus Sceloporus; species Sceloporus undulatus. The sequence continues at coordinate 268,054,238 of NC_056524.1, forward strand.
ACTTGGAGGAAGGAACATCAACAACATAAAATATGCAGATGACACCATAATACATACTAGCAGAAAATATCAGAGATATGGAAACCCTATTGAAAAAGGTTAAGGCAGAAAGTGCAAAGGCAGGTTTACAGTTGAACATTAGGAAAACTAAAATTATGACCACAGATGGTTAGGGTTAACATCAAATTAATTACTATTGTTATTATTATTACGTCTTCCATATGCTCTTTTCTGTTCCTCAAGAAAATGGCTAGGGGAAGGAAAGAGGAGCATTAGGGGACATCTTCCCTCTCAGAAATACTGGCAACAGGCACAGTTTCACAGTGATTATGGCTGAGCAGCTGGATTCCAAGTTGCATCCATCTCTGTTTGGTGACACAGAGGCAATTTACCATTTTAATGGGGTTTTATCAGCAGGACCAATGAGTTCCCATCTGCACAAATTTTGCTAATTGATTGTCAGGATTTGAATTTTAATGGACAAGGCCTCCATAAGTCAAATGAGGCAATTCCTCTTCCCAGAGAAGAAAGGGGGCATTGATCAAAGTGAAAGTCATCTTCCTAAGTGGCATGGGTGCGGGTGTCTGAGTAAGACAAGGATTTGTTTGGGAATTGGAGGAGGGGATTTGGCTCCTCTTCTTCTGAGGCTGACCCACAGAGCTGGGGATGAATAAGCCTGTCAGTTTCCCATGCTTTAGAACCACTGCATCAAGTAAGAGTAAATTATTTCCCTATCATGTACAATTCATAAATAGACATAACTGATGCACATTTCACAAGATCAGAAGAGCAAATTTTACCATACATTTCTATGTGCTGAAATTCATTTTGTTAGTTTTGTCCCAGCTTTATAATCTATTAAGATCATTTTCAGTCCTGATCCTCTCCTCTGGGGTATTAGCTACTCCTAACTTGGTGTCATCTGCAAATTTGATAAGCATACCCTCTATTCCTTCCTCCAAATCATTCATAAAGATGTTGAATAGCACTGGGCCCAGGACAGAACCCTGTGGCACCCCACTAGTCACTTGTCTCCATGATGAAGATTAGCTATTGCTGAGCACCTTTTGGGTTTGGCCAGTCAGCCAATTACAAATCCACCTAACAGTTGCATTGTCTAGTCCACATTTTACTACCTTGTTTGCCAGACATGGGGGACCTTGCCGAAGGCCTTACTGAAATCAAGATATCCTACATACACAGCATTACCTTCATCTGCCAAGCTGGTAAATTTATCAAAAAAAGAGATCAGATTATTTATTTATTTTATTTATGGTATTTATACCCCACCCTTCAGCCCTAAAGGCTATCAGAGCGGCTTAGTCTGGCATGGTGGGTGGACTTGGGAACCCCACCAACAATGGCTTCTCAAATGCCTGTGTTGACTTTTTGGTGATTATGGCATTCCTTTCTAAATGTGTACTGACTCTCTGTTTCATGATCTGTTATTGAATCTTTCCTGGTATTGATGTCAGGCTAACTGGGTGGCAATTATTTTGGTCCTCTTCCCCCCCCCCCCCCCTTTTTGAAAACAGAGACAACATTTGCCCTCTTCCAGTCTGCTGGGACTTCTCCTGTTTTCTAGAAAATTCCAAACTTTCTTGTCAGTGGCTCTGAGATTACGTCTGCCAATTCTTTTAATACCCTTGGATGTAGTTCATCTGGCCCTGGGAATTTGAATTCATTTAGATTAACCAAGTATTCCTGTACTACCTATTTACTTATTTTGTGCTGTATTTTTCCTACTGCATCTTTTGTTCCATTTTCCCCAGGCTAAGTACCCTTTTCCTTTTGTAAGAAGAAGCTTGGCAGTTCAAGGCTGAGAAGAGACTGGAGTAACAAATTTTCCTTTTATCAATAGTTTTCATAACTATTAGGAAGGGAAGGGAGTTGCATGTGCTCACTTTGATTTCCTTCATTTGGTTCTGATTTATATAAACCTTGGGGGACCATTTTCCAGTAACCTTGCCTTCTCAGGGGGCAGAGTTGCACCTGTTACCCAAAAAGGTGGGTGGAATTGGGGACCCCACCAACAATGGCATCTCCTCAATATTTTGGCAAATGAATTAGCTCAATAAGGAGGCTGTGAGAGAGGTTGGGTAACTTGGAGATCATTTTCCCCTACGTTTATCAGTATTGACTGCTACATGACTCTGGTTTGAATGAGTAAGAGAGTTTTATTTAAAAGTGCAAAGGTACATACAAACCCACAAAACCAATATACTCTCAAGAACTATATAAGGCTAACAGAAAAGAAAGGTGTGAAAAGTAGGATAGCAAATAGTTGGGAATTGAAGGAGGTGATATTTACCGGTTCAGAAGATGAGTTTCCAGGGAAAGTGGAGCGTGGATGAGATGGGGCCTAAGGGTGATAAAGAGAATATTATTATTAGTAGTATTATTACTCCTAATACTACAATTATTTTACTTATGTCCTGCCTGTCTCCCAATATAGGGACTCAAGCTGGCAAATAGCAACCTGAAAACAATACAGTTTAAAAACAGGACAAAAAGATTAAAATCAGAGTATGGCTCTGAACTTTATCGCGGTTCTCGGCCCGGCCCGGCAGGAAACGGAAACGAGTGGGGGACGGATTTTACCGCACACACCCGTCCCTCACTCATTCCGTTCCCCCTCTCTTCCCTGCCCGTTCCGTTCCAGAGGGAACGCTTTTTGAGAACTGTTCAGAACAGTTCTCAAAAATTTCCCCCTCTGGAACGGATTTAGAATGGAAGAGAGGGGGAACGGAACGAATGAGGGACGGGTACGTGCGGTAAAATCCGCCCCCCACTCGTTCCGCACTCGTCCCTGCTCCTTCCGTTCCGTGCTCAGAACGGAATGGAAGGACCCAATGCGATAAAGCTTTCTGTGTGACAGCACCAACCCCCTGTATCAGCAAATTGGTGCCTTGAAAGCATACAACAACAAACAATAACAACCTGATAAATTGGTCCTTGGACAAATGTGCCAATCTTGGGGGCACACAAGGAACATGCACTTGTCCAGTAGCACTTCTAGCATAAGACCCAAAGCCTGCAGTGTCCACTAGCCCGTGAAGGTGAGTATACTGAACATTACAACATTATCTCCAAAATGAAGCCTTCAACAAGCATCAGATCTTGTTCTTACTTTGTACCAGTGGAACTTTGGCTTGATGTGGGCTGGATAAAACCCTTCCACATCTGGGCAAGTGAGGTTGATGTTGGTGTAGCTCAAATACATGAGGACTTCTTCTGGCTTCACAGCTTGGCTGACGCAGGATCCAGGGTCTTTGTTAACCACCTCCAGGGGAAAAGCAACTTTACTGCAGTAGCTGGTGTTCCTGCAGACAGGAGATTGGGAACAAAAAGCTATAATAGAAGTATAATAATAATAATAAGCATGAGCTACAATTTCTTCCATACATTTAATCTCAAATGTGCTACAAGATCTCTTGGCATACTGATACTCCAGACTAACATAGCTAGAGGAGCATATAAACTGAAGAAATAATGCAGTTTGACAGTTTAAGTTCTGTTGCTCCATTCTATGGAATCCTGGGATTTGTAGATTTGCAAAGTTTTTAGTCTTGTCAGCCAAAGAGTATTTTTACAGGGCAGATGCAATCACAGAAAGACTCCTCTCCAAGCAAATTCACTGCAAAGGAGAAGGGAACTTCATGCTTCAGGTTCCTGGGAGGGAGATTAGCATGCCTATGGTTACCTGAGCATGCAGGTATAGTTCCCTGTGTCGTTGAATAGAGCCGGGCGGAACCAGAGGGTATCTTTCTCCTTGCTGATGTGGTTATCGGGAAGACGGAAGTTGATGGGCTCCTCCAGGTCCTGCCCTCGGCCAATCCAATACCAGATGAGGGTGAGCCCAGACGAGTGAGCAGTGCTGTAGTTGTATTTCACAAATGCCTCGAAGAGCGGGCATCGGATTTTGGCTAGCTCACCATTGTAGACCGGCTTGTGTTTCATGGTGTCCACCCCCCAGTCATCACAGCGCTCTAGGGAGAAAGGCAACAGCATGAGAAGTCTTCTGAGACTGAGGCTGCATCTACATTACAGAAATAATTTAGTTTGACACCACATTAACTGCCATGGCTCAAGGCTATGGAATTCTGGAAACATTAGTTTGGTGGGATCAAAAACTACCATTCCCAGAATTCCATTAGATTGAGTAATGGCAGTTAAAGTGGTGTAAAACTGGATTGTTTGTGCAGTGCAGACACAGCCTAAAATGGATGTCTGGGGTTCAGAAAGAGTTAGAACTGTACTAAGAGTACTAAGCCACTCTGCGAGTATTTAGAGCTGAAGGGCAGGGTATAAATACCGTAAATAATAATAATAATAATAATAAGAAGAAGAAGAACTGAGTAGTTCCTATTGCATCCCTATGGGTTATTTTGCAAACTGCCTTGGGTCTGAGGTTGCCAGGTTGTCAAAGTAGCAACAAGAAACAGCACAAATTAATGGCACACAACGCTGACAATGAAAGTACAGACGGAGTCTCCCTGACCCAGAATTCAGAAATACAAAATACAAAAATATCCACAATGGTCCACATGAATGACATAGTCCAATTGAGCAAGCCATGTGCTCTCAGCCTCAGAGGAAAGCAATGGGAAACCACCTCTGAATAAGTCAAGAAAACCCCATGATAGGCTCACCATAAGATCACCACCTCTCTCCCCCTTTCTCTCTTTCCATATTCTCCTTCCCCTTGCACTATTTTTCTTCGTACCTTTTTTTTCTTTCTTTCTCCCTGAATGCTTAATATTTTGGGGGGGTGTTGTGTGGTTTGTGGGGGTGGGGTTTGTGACTCAACGTTTTTATAAAATGAATATATTATATATATATATATATATATAATATGCATTTCACATTTATTTGCCTATCTTCCCCAAATTTCTAGAACATGGTTCTTTAACCTCACAAGGACTTAATGACACTTAGAATAAAATGTTGATGGTCATGATGATGATAGAAGGGAAAAAAGACTGGCAGAGAATCTCTCTCTCTCTCTTTCTGTATTTAAAACATATATAAAATATATATATTTTAAAAATGGCCCACCAATCTACAAGTAGAACAAGTGGCCGAACAGCCATTGGCTTGGAATTGGTTGTGGCCAAAGCCAAGGAGAAGCCTGGCATCATTTTTTGTTAAGGCAGAGAGAAAACAAGATATACAGAGAGAGAGTGTGTGAGAGAGATGATTTAAGTATGGTGGCTGCATGCCCAGGAAGGAAGGAATTGGGTCCCTCTTCATGACTCAGCGATGCGCAAATTCAGATGAGAAGCCCTTAGAAAGAGATCATCTATTGTCTCTGGCTGATTTCTAATGATTCTAGCTTTTGTGCACCCTTCCAGGGACCCAAAGGTGCCAAAAACTAAAAACATCACATATTAGTGACAGCAAAACTTCGCCTAAATTCTCAGTTAATGCTTTCGTTACACACAGATGCTGTGACTCCTGGGCAAAAGGAATTCTGGTCCAACTTGGCAGCAGAACACAAATGGAAGGTGTTTGTTTGTGCACAATGCATGTTCATTGGGGCCCCAGCTCTAAAATGTTTGTAAATGATCTGGAGATTTTTAAGTAGAGGTGAGATGCTCATCTCTCAGGGATGCTTTGGCTCTGGATTTATGAATGACAAGGGGTTGGATTAGCATACTGTCCAAGACTTCACAGATTAAGCAGCTTCACAGATCCAGCAGTTAAAAAAGCCAATGTGATTCTAGGCTGCATCAAGGGAAGTATAATGTCTAGATTGTAGGAAGCAGTAGCACCACTCTGTTCTGCTTTGCTTTGGTCAGACCTCACTTGAAATATTGTCCAGTTCTGTCACCACAATTTGAGAAGGAGGTTGGGAAGCTGGAGCATGTCCAGCGGAGGGTGATCAAAATGGTGAAACCACCACCACCAACGACAACAACAATAAAGTTTATTTATATTTCCCGTCTCTCCCACGGATCGAGGCAGGATTACATCATTAAATGACACATAGTACAAAATACAATCAATAAAACACTAATACTGAATTCACCAACATTCCTACTAGTTCTCTAAAATAACAATTCAACAATTAGCCACAGTCATAGTCAAGAGTGGGGCGATTGTCATAACCTTTTATATGGAGTCTGGTGGATAAGCCTGCCGGAAGAGTTCCATCTTGAGTGCCTTCTTAAAGGCCTCTAAGGTAGTGATCAGACAGATCTCTTCCGGTAGGCTGTTCCATAATTTTGGGACCGTGGCAGTGAACACCCTATGGGAGGTTGTCATTAACCTGGTATTATGATGTTCTAATAAAAAGTTCCCAGATGTTCTAAGAGTGTGGGGCAGACTATGTAGGGAGAGGAATTCCTGCAAGTAACTTGGGCTTGAGCCATGTAGGCCTTTAAAGCCCTATAAGAAGTAGGTGAGGGACCTGGGTATGTTTTACTTGGAAAAGAGAAGGCTAAGGAGTGACATGGAAGCCAGGATTAAATATCTGAAGAGATCTCATATTCAAGGTGGAGCAAACTTGGTTTCTGCTGCTCCAGAGAATAGGACCTGGAACAATGGATGTAAGAGACAGGAAAAGAGATTCTACCTCAACATTAGGAAGAATTTTCAGCCTCTGCTTAAAAACCTCCAAAGATGAGACTCTACCAGAGTGTCTTCCCCTGTTGAACAGCTCTTGCCACCAGGGAGTTCTTCCTAGTGCTTACCTGGAACTCCTTTTCCTGTACTTTGAATACATTGCTCTGCCTCCTAGTCTTTGGAGCAGCAAAAAAAAAAAAAGCTTGCTCCATCCTCAATAGGACATCCCTTCAAATACTGAAACATGGCTCTCAAGTCACTCCTTAACCTTCTCTTTCCCAGGCTAAATATCTGCAGCACCCTAAGCCACTCCTCATAGGGTCTGATGGTTTCCGAAACTTTGATCCTCCAGATGTTTGGGTCTTCGGCTCCCAGAATTCCTGATTGCTGGCCAAGCTGGTTGAGCCTTCTGGGAGCTGAAGTCCAAAATGTATGGAGGACCAAACTTTGGGAATCCCTGTTCTGGAGCATGTCGCCCCCCCCCCCCCCAACAACAATGTTAACTTAGGTACAATTCTTTCACCAAGCCAAAGCAATGCCCCATTCCTAGTAATCTTGTGGAGACCTCCTGGGTCTAGGCAACCTACCTGTCTCTCAGGTCTTGTTTGATGAGGAGCTTGTTGAAGTATACTGTACTAGCATATTATTTTAGTATTTTAGCATTTTCTAGTGTTGTGTTTTATCGGTCATTTTTGATTATATATACTTGATGTTCTGTCCTTTGGTGGAAAAGGTGTTAGAAATAAACTTTGTTATTGTTGTTGTTGTTATTATTATTATTATTATTATTATTATTATTATTATTATTATTACACCTTATGCACATAGCCTGAACATAATTTTATACGTATTATTGTTTAATAAATTTGTGCATGAAAATTATGCACAATTTGTGTACACTCAGCCACCCATGTGGACAATTTTGTATTTTGGAGTATTTTGTATTTTGGAATTCCAGATCAGGGAGACTTAGCCTGTACAGAGGGGGATTCATGCAGGAGGAGGGGACAGCCACGTGGCTTGGAGCCACCAGAGCTGACTGGTGACTAAGACAAATTGCCTTGTCAGCCGCTCTGGCTAATTACATGCCAACATGTTAATCTCACTCGGCTACAAGATCCATCTGTTTTCATCAATGTACCCCTTTGCGTGACAACCCTAGCACCTGCCTAGCCAAAGTGGGCTTAAGGGGAGGCCAGAGCAGAGGGGATTTGTCTAGTGAAAATGGAATGGAGGGGGCCTACTCCCAATATTTTAATAAGAATGAATGAATAAATCAATAATTGTTAGCCCCCGTGCCATTGCAATTATCCACTCCTCCTGTAGTGTCAACCATCAGGTTCAGAATATGGTTGAGAGTGCAACTGCTGTGTTAATATCCCTTACCAAGTGGGGTTGTAGGCATTGTGGGTGAGCTTGTTTAGCAAGGAGGCTGTTCAGGAAATAAGAAAGTCCTTGAAGGAGAAAAAGAGCCTGGCTTTATAGAAAAGGAGTTGACTTGGATTACCAGGCATCGATATTCAGTGGGTACCTGGACCTCTAAGACTGGAAGCAGGGAAGAAAATGCCAAATCCTCTAATAGTGCCAGTTCTGTGATATCATAAAATCAGTACTGGTGAAAGACTGTGCTCTTCTTTCAACACAAATGACTTTTCAAAGAGCTAGTAATATTACTTAGGAGTTTATCACATGAATGCAGAATGAACGCAGGCTTGCTAGAGAGGTTAAGAACAATAAAAAGGGCTGTTTTGGATATGTCCGCAGCAAAAGGAAGAAGAAGGAAACAGTAGGGTCACTGCATGCAGAAGATGGCAACATGCTAACAGGGGACAGAGAAAAGGCAGAATTACTCAACACCTTCTTTGCCTCAGTCTTCTCAGAAAAGCCAAAGGGTGCTCAACCTGAAGATAATGGAGCAGAGGACAGAAAAGAGGAATTTCAGCACAGAATAAGCAAAGAGATAGTACAGGAATACCTGTTTAACCTAAACAAACATAAGTCTCCAGGACCAGATGAGCTACATCCAAGGGTATTAAAAGAACTGGCAAATGTAATATCAGAGCCATTGGCAATCATAATTGAAAACTCCTGGAAAACAGGAGAAATCCCAGCAGACTGGAGGAAGGCAAACATTGTTCCCATCTTCAAAAAGGGAAAAAAAGAGGATCCCAACAATTATCGTCCAGTTAGTCTGACATCAATACCAGGAAAGATTCTGGAGCAGATCATTAAACAGAGAGTCTGTGAACATCTAGAAGGCAATGCCATAATCACAAAAAGTCAACATGGGTTGCAGAGAAACAAGTCATGCCAGACAAATCTGATCTCTTTCTTTGATAAAATTATCAGCTTGGTAGATGAAGGGAATGCTGTGGATATAGTATATCTTGATTTCAGTAAGGCCTTTGACAAAGTTCCCCATGATATTCTTGCAAACAAGATAGTAGAATGTGGGCTAGACAAAATAACTGTTACATGGATTTGTAAGTGGTTGACTGGCCGAACCCAAAGGGTGCTCAACAATGGCTCCTTTTCATCCTGGGGAGAAGTGACCAGTTGGGTCCCACAGGGCTCTGTCCTGGGCCCAGTGCTATTCAACATCTTTATCAATGACCTGGATGACAGAATTGGGAGCATACTTATCAAATTTGCAGATGACACCAAATTAGGAGGAATAGCTAATACCCCAGAGGACAGGATCAAGACTGAAAATGACCTGAACAGACTAGAAAACTGGGCCAAAGTTAACAAAATGAAATTCAACACGGAGAAATGTAAAGTACTGCACTTAGGGCAGAAAAATGAAATACACAGATATAGGATTATGGGGGACACCTGGCTGAACAAGACTACATGTGAAAGGGATCTAGGAGTCCAAGTAAGACCATAAGTTGAACATGAGTCAACAGTGCGATGCGGCAGCTAACAAGGCCAATGCGATTTTGGCCTGCATCAATAGAAGTATAGTGTCTAGATCAAGGGAAGTAATAGTGCCACTGTATTCTGCTTTGGTCAGGCCCCACCTAGAATATTGTGTCCAGTTCTGGGCACCACAATTAAAAAAGGACATTGAGAAACTGGAGTGTGTCCAAAGGATGGCGACTAAAATGGTGAAGGGTCTGGAAACTATGTCCTATGAGGAACGACTCAGGGAGATGGGGATGTTTAGCCTGGAGAAGAGAAGGTTAAGAGGTGATATGATAGCACTGTTTAAATATTTGAAGGGATGTCATATTGAGGATGGAGCAAGGTTATTTTCTGCTGCTCCAGAGAACAGGACCCGGAGCAATGGATGCAAGTTCCAAGAAAAGAGATGCCACCTCGACATTAGGAGGAACTTCCTGACAGTAAGGGGTATTCAACAGTGGAACAAACTCCCTCGGAGTGTAGTGGAGTCTCCTTCCTTGGAGGTCTCTAAGCAGAGGCTGGATGGCCATCTGTCGGGGATGCTTTGATTGTGATTTCCTGCATGGCAGAATGGGGTTGGACTGGATGGCCCTCTCGGTCTCTTCCAACTCTACGATTCTATGATTCTATGAGATCAGGAGTTTATTCTGTGAATATCCTTTAAAAATTGTGTAATTACACTAAATGATTTCACACGATGTCGCACAAAACCTGCCATTAAAGTGGTCATAAAGAAGCATTAACGAGCATCTTTTTATTTTCGGGATTTGAGCGACAATACATTTCTGATATCACTTTATTTGCACAATTGCGTGTGATAATCATTAGTGCAATTACTCACCATTTTCGCTTTATTTGCGGGATGTTTTAAATGTGCTTTAATCTCTCTTTAATGCCAACATTAGCCCCAGTGTGATAAACTCCACTGAATCATAAAGTTGGAAGTGATCCCAAGGGTCATCCAGTTCAACCCCCTTGCCAGTGAAAGCCTTCACTGCTAAAAGACTTCTGAGGGCTGTACAATCCAATGTCTTTTTAAAAACCTCCAATGAAGAAGTCCATCCTCCTCCAAGTCAGTCCATTTCAGTATTTGAATGGCTCTGCTGTGAGGGCTGTCTGACAGTGGAATTGATGGACTGCCATGGAAAGTGGTGGACTCTCCTTCTTTGGAGGACTTTAAGCAGAGGTTCGATTGGCATCTCCCAGGAATGCTTTCATTGTTTTCTTGCATAGCAGGGATGGGATAAGGTGGTCCTTGCAATCCCTTCCAAGGTATCCATTCACTAGCCCAGTGCTTCTCAAACTGGGGAGGGAAAGGGACTGGCAACTTTCCCCAAACACATCAGCAACATTCTGGGAAATGTGCTGTGGGCCAGCAGCCAACAGCTCACAAAGTGGCATTGGTGCAGAGACCCCTATTTTGTGTAGCACTGTACTAGTCTGCTTGGTGTCATTGGTAAATTTTGAAGTGCAATGTCTCACTAGGAAATAGCCATTTTCCCTCCCACAAGACATGTTTTTCATCCTGATTCTCTGTTGTTTATTTCCAGAGGCACTAACATGGCAATTAAAATCTCCATCAAAAAAACCAAGAATCCTCCTGAAAAACTGATAAAACCACGATTAAACTTATAAGTCATGACAGTAATCCCGTGGAGTTACTTTGTATGCTTGTGTAAAAGATGAACACACCTCCCTTTATCTTATGTTTTCATCTGCTCTGAATGACAGCCTGGGCTGGTTGAGCATTTGTCATCTGTTCCTCCATTATCAGCCACTCTTCCTTCCTTCCAAAGTGTTCAGCTCCATTAACCACCATTTTGCATGTGATGCTATGAAGTGCAGTTTAATTAGGTGACAAAGTTATTTTTATACCTTCTGGAATAGTTCAAGCTTTGACCAAGCTTGGAATATTCCAGAACATAAACCAAAAAGCACATCACTGGTTATAATTCCAGGGTTATAAACTGGAAATATGAAGAAAAAGATTGGATTATCAATGTATTGACGTTAGCCGAAATGGACAAATGGGTGACACCAATTAAAGAAAACCTTTAGACAATTTTTAAAAGACTGGGAGTTATTCTTTATCTATATGAGGAAGAAACAAGGGAATATTTAGGTTGCGGGTTTTGAGGTTTGAACAATTATGTTTAGATTTTTGGGTCAGAATTGAAATTTTAAAAATGACTTACCATAACTTTGTTCAGTGGAATCACCACAGGGCTACACCAGGTGACACCCTAAATGGATGTGACACCATTGCTCCTCAAATACCTACTTTGGGGTGGAAATGGGCTTTGGCATTCATCTGCTTTCCTTTAAAATGCTTTAAAAGATGGTGGGAGTGGGGTGAAGCTCAGTGGAAGGAGAAAGGAGAGGCCCCAGAATTTTTTAAAATTCGAATTTCATAATTTTAAATAAAAAAAATAAAAAATGATTTTTTAAAAAAGCATTCTTTTTAAAAAAAATTTAAAAACATGACATTTTAGCCAAATCTTCAAATATCTTGACATTTCAGGATCTTGTCTAGTTCCTTCACAGTTGCCCTTCCAAGTCCTAATTTAATTCATAGGATCACCATAAGTCAACAATGACTTGATGGTAGTTCGCAATAACAACAAAGCTCATTCATTAATCAAAATGGAGAATGTAGCCAAGAAATATGATGAAGACTAAGACTTAGAAGGACAGCTATGAAGAAAGTAGCTAAAATCCTCAAATGTAAAGACAGAACATTAAATACCAAAGTCAGAATCATCCAGGGCATTGTATTTCCAGTGTCTATGTATGAGTGTTAAAGCTGGATGGTACAGAAAGCTGAAAGGAAGAAAATCAACTAACATGATGCTGAAGGAAAGATCTATGGATACCAACCAATGAATCTTTAAGCAAATCATACATGAATTTTCTCTTGAAGCCAACATGACTAAACTGATACTATCATACTTTGGACAAACTGTGTGGTGAAGTTACTCACTGGAACAAATGGTAATGCTTGCTAAAGTGGAAGTCAGCAGGAAAAGAAAAGGACCACATGCTCAATCAAGGAAGCCACAGCCCTGAGTGTGCAAGATCTTATCAGGGCTTTTTATAACAGGCTGTTGGAGGCCTCTCAATCACTTGACTTGAATTGAGACTTGTATATTTTTAGTGGCTGACTTGCCGGTGACATTCATTTCAAACAACAACAAACCACACATTGAGTTACCTGACTTCCAAGGAAGAATATGACAGGTTTTGCCCATTACACTGACTCATACATCCTTTGGAGCCTTTCACTCAGTGGTCAACCACCCATAAGAATATGCATGCATAACTGTAGTACTTGGTTTTCCTTCCCAAAACCATGCAGCTGCAAGACAGAAATCAAATATAGTAGCAGAGCTCAAGGGGATGGACCCAAGTGCCAAACAGACCTATCCTCTTCCAGTGGAGGAATACACAGAAAAAGCATCCCAGAGAGATGGTCATCCAACCTCCGTGTAAAAAATTCCAAAGAAAGAAAGTCCACCACATTCAAAGTCTGTCCATTTCAGTGTTCAGTGACAATTCCAGTTAAGAAATTCTACCTAATGTTTAGGTGAAATCTCTTTTCTTGTAATTTAAAGCTGCAACTGCATTATAGAGCCATGGTCCCATGCTATGGAATCTTGGGATGTGTAGTTTTGTGAGATATTTAGCTTTTTCTCTCAGAGAGTGCTTGTGCCACAACATACTACAAACTCCAGGATCCTAAATCCCAGCTGTTTGCATGTGTGTCCTGGTGTGCCATCTGGCATGGTCCCCACCACAGTGAGTCACTTGCTTCTGAGATCAGAATAAGGTGTCCAGACACAATCACATGCCTGGGGTCCATGTTCTGCCCTCCTATCTAAGCAGCGATGTAGACCTAAGTCAACTGACTTGAACTTAAGTCAGACTCAAGTCACTTCAGTGACTTGAGTTGGTCTGGACTGGACTTGACAAAATGGAACAATCACTTGACTTGAATTGAGACTTGTATATTTTTAGTGGCTGACTCACTGGTGCCATTCATTTCAAACAGCAGACAAGACCTGCTCCCAAAATGTGGGGTGCATTTTTTGGAAGGGAATAGCAAACATGTTACGCAATGGGTTTGAGGTGGAAGGAGCCTTCTAAGGCTTTTGAAAAGCTTTAGAAGGCTCTTCTGATTTGCAGCAGGGACAGGACGCGAAGGAAACCTCAACCCCACCTCAAGCCCATTGCCTAACGCTCTTGCTGTTCCCTCCAAAAATGCACTCCACCTTTTTTTTCTGTTAAAAGCTGGCTCCCAGACATGAGACTCAACTTGAGACTTGGCTTGGAAGTATCTTGCAAGAATGTGAGAGTTGACTTCAGGCTTGAAAGTAGAGACTTGACTTGGGAGCTAGACTAAAAGACTTGAATACATCAATGGAACTAAGTACTTATGGCAGCTATGACGGATGACACAGAGGGACACACATGTGAACAGACACCTGGCATTAGAACAGAAGGTTCTGGATCATCCAGGAAGATCTGAAGCATCTGGGGACTTTTAAAAATCCATGGTAAGAAGCGTATGCTCCAAGTTTAGCACTGAATGGTCTGGAGGTTGCCCAAACTGTTTCTCCCTGATTCATGGATTGGGCCCTGTGTCATCCAGTCTCTCCACTGTTAGGATGAAGGGAGGCTGTTTTATTTGGCCCATGCAGACAGGGCCACAGTAATTTATTATGTAAGATCCATTTTTTCTTCCAAAAAGGATGCACTTGCACTGTTAGGTGGAATTTCATGCTGCATCTTCTCCTAGGATGGAAACACCACGTCTGAGAGAAGGCTGGTACACAGCTCACATCCTGTTTGTAGCACACAGTCACATCACTTGGATAAAGTCATTCCTCAAAATGTTAATGGGGTATGTCACAATCAACAATTGCAGAGGGCTGTCCCTGTGCCCAAGCATTCATGCACAAAATTATTGGAGCTTGTGAAGGAGGTATCCCAAGTTCAAAGAGGTAGATCTGGGATTCTTTCTTTCTTTCCTTAATTTATTTCTGGTTCTATCTAAAAACCATTCTGGAACCCTCCTCCATCTGGGCTACAGAGCTTATGAGCACAGTTGGCTTCTTGTCTTGCTTTCCTCCCTCCATCCCCCCAGTCTTGTCTTTCTGATCAGGAAGCTGATAGCGATGGGACAAACACATCTTCTCAAGAAAGCTTGCTGCCGAGTGACACAACTCTGCCTTCATCACACCAGCTCAAGCCCTTTTTATTTTTGTAAAGTGAATTTTAAGATGACATGGGAAAAGCTGAGCTGTTTCCCACCTTCTTATACCTTTTTAATTTGAAAAAAAATTGCAGGATTAGCCATGCTGACAATAAAACAAAACCAAGTACACACTGTGTTGAAATCCTTATTGGACGAATCAGAAGGTGCACAAATCATCATGCTAGCTTTAAGCTTTAAGCCAGGGGTAGGCAACCTGCGGCCCACGGGCCGGATGCGGCCCGACAAGGCCTTGAGACCGGCCCCAGCCTGGTCCTGCTGCCGATTGCCACCAGGGCCTTTGGGGGGCAATTGTCTATAGAAGCCTCAGAAACATGCATTTATACACTGGTACCCCGGGATACGAACGCGCCGCGATACGAAATTTCCGGGTTACGAAAAAAAAAAAAATTAATTAATTATTTCCGGGTTACGAAGGTTTACCCGGGTTACGAAAAAACGCTGGCGCTTTTTAAAATGGAGCCGCGGCGGAGCCGCGGCTTTTCCCCATTAGCGCCTATGGGGATTCGGCTAACGAAAAACTTCCGGGTTACGAAAATGGCGCCGGAACGAATTAATTTCGTAACCCGGGGGACGAGTGTATTAACATTTTTTTAAAAATCAGCAAATTTTTTCGCGTGTCCTCCATTTTTTAAAAAAAGTGTCTTCCATTTGAAAATTTTGTCCTACATTTGTCCTGGTTTATTTCTATATTTAATTTTGTTAAAAAGTATTTAATTATTTATTTTTTGGCTTCGGCCCCCCAGTTGTCTGAGGTACAGCAACCCGGCCCCTGGCTCAAAAAGGTTGCCTACCCCTGCTTTAAGCTTTTGAACCTCACTGGCTTCTTCATCGGGCTTGGTGGTAATCATCATCATCATCATCATCATCATCATCATCATCATCATCATCATCATCCTGGTAATTCTTGTTTGTCATCCAGTCAAGTTTCACTTTGACTTTGGGCCAAAACTAACAAAATTAATTTCAACAGGGAGAAATGTAAGGTACTGCACTTACACAGGGAAAAAAATGAAATGCACAGATCTAGAATGGGAGACACCTGGCTTGAAAACAGTATATGTGAAAGGAATCTAGGAATCCTGGTAGATCAAAAATTGAACATGAGTCAACAGTGTGATGCAGCAGCTAAAAAATCCAAAGCAATTCTATGCTGCATCAATGGAAGTTTAGTGTTTAGGTCGAGGGATGTAATAGTGCCACTCTATTCTGCTTTGGTCAAGCATCACCTGAATAATCCTGTCTCCAGTTCTGGGCAAAATTCAAAAAGGCTATGCACAAGCTGAAGCATATCCAGAAGAGGGTGATCAAAATGGTGAAATGTCTGGAAATCATAAAGCCCTATGAGGTGTGGCTTAGGGAGCTAGGTATGTTTTGCCTGGAGAAGAGAAGGTTAAGGGGTGACATAACAACCGTGTTTAAATATTTAAGGGGATGACATATTGTGGATGGAGCAAGCTTGTTTTCTGCTGCACCAGAGAACAGGACCCAGAGCAATGGATGCAAACTACAGGAAAAGCGATTCCACCTCAACATTAGGAAGAACCTCCTGAGGGTAGGAGCTGTTTGATAGTAGAAGATGCTGCCTTGGAGTGTGGTGGAGTCTCCTTCTTTTGAGGTTTTTAAGCAGAGGCTGGATGACCATCAGTTTGGGGTGCTTTGATGCTGCATTCCTGCATGGTAAAATGAGATTGGACTGGATGGCTCTTAGGGTCTCTTCCAACTCTATGGACCTTATCACACTAGGGACCGTGTCGATATCATTGCCCAAATGTTGCCAAATGCTCCAGAAGTGCTGGAGATGGGATCATCCATCACACTTCTGAAACGTCACTGAAATGCTCTTGTTGTTCTCCCGTCAATGAATTGTTCACTGAGAAGCCATTTTTGTAATAACGGAAGATCCTGTTATTTTAAAAAATGACTTCTCCTGGCTTCTCCGTGAACGCTTCGACAATGGAAGGAAAGCGGAAAACTTCAATTATGTTTTAGAAGTACGACGGATGATTCCACCTCTGGCACTTCTGCAACATTTGGTAAGTGCCTCGTGTGATAAGGTCCTCTGATTCTATGACTTACTGTGACCCTCTATATGAGAGACCTTCCAGAACTCCTGTTAGTAACAGCTCTGCTCATGTCTTACAAACTCAGGGCAGCCAGGGCTTCCTTTGTTGAATCAATCTACTTACAGTTTATTTAAATTAAAAGACAGACTATCAAATGAATTAAAAGTAATTAAAAGCATACACATTAGAAAGAGGGAAAGAGCAAATGAGTAGATACAACACATTATTAAAAGCCCACTCTCTATGAGCAAAATTATCCCGAAATGTGAAAAATCCTCTAATGTTTGTTAACTTTTTTTTTAATGGAGTGTCTCACTGTGTCCTCAGAACCTTTTTCATTGACAGTGAGAAAGTCAGTGAATATTTTCCACACCTCTTCACTGCCAATCCATGATACAGCTTGCCTTCCGCAATGTGAACTTACATGAACCTTTGTTATAGATATATATGCAAGGGCATGTACAATCCTATGTGCATCCACTCAGAATGCAAGTCCCATCAAGTTCAATGGGTCTTACTTCCAGCAAAATAAACATGCACACAACTGCAGCCTTCCTTAGGTAAAGAGTTGCATCAAAGGAGAAGGCAGGATCAAACTATTTGAAACAGATACAGCATAACTTAGGCTAAACCCAGGTTATTCATCCATTCTTGAACCCCCCCTATCTTCCAGTACAGGAGCTCAAGGCAGTTCAAAACAGGATTAACACAGACACAACCTGAAACACATGGTGGCCAAGACATTACATTGTATTTGCATGGTGTCAATATACTACTCTGAAAATTGTGAGCCAGTGTGGCCTAGTGGTTTGAGCATCAGACTACGACTGGAGAGCAGGGTTCAATTCCCCACATGGCCATAAAACCCACCTTGGGCAACTCACATGCTCCCAGCCTCAGAGGAAGGCAATGACAAACTCCCTCTGAACAAAGCTTGCCAAGAAAACCCCATGATAGGTTCACCTTAGCATCGCTACAAGTCGGAAACAACTTGAAGACATACAAAAAACAAAGTAACATGGTGGTTGCACTTCACTGCCAAGAGTCTGTCTGCCCATGTGCAAAGCAGAGGCAACAAAGAATGCAAGAATGTAAATTGACAGGCAACTTGAAGGTACGCATGCACACACTTTAGAAAAGATTAATTCAACTGTCCCGCTGACATGGGAATCACCAGCTCCCATTTATTGATTCCATGTGCCAACTGGGATTGTGGGCTTCAGCATCACAGCAACCCATGGTGCTACACAGTAAACACTCATTCAGAGGATGCCCAAAGCAAGAAAAATGCTTTGAGGAACATGATGTTCAATGCTGAAACACTTAAAACCTCAATGAGAGTCCCTGCCAATGGGACAGATTAAGACCACAGACTTGGCACAGCATGAACGATTATGCAATTTAATTCTATTACTGTATTTATACTAAAATTGCCAAATATATATTTGGAGGATTGGCACCTCTGCCAATCATCATCATCATCATCATCATCATCATCATCAATTTCAGAAACACAGGGTTGCTATTTAGTCTTAGCCTCTGGCTGAAGCGAAGAACAAGTTACTTTTTGCTGGGAGATTTAGTCCATACTGGGCGTGCCAAAAGTAGTTCTTTAAATAACAGTTTTGATGTAATTTTTTGGAAAGGGAAAATCCACATTATTCTGTGGGATGAAAAAGGGGTGTAGAAAGTCCAGCGCATGGATAATCCACATTATTCTATGGGGTGAAAAAGGGGTGCGGAAAGTGTAGAATACATAGACAATATGTTGGGCCCAAGTTCTGTGTCTGCAGCCCTCAAAGCCACCTGACAGTCCCTCAAAGAACCCATCCCATTTTTAAAAGTCAATTAATTTTTTGTTGATTTTTTTTTTTAATGCCAAAACTTTTCCAAACTGCCCAAAGCCACACACTCAGAAAACCCCCACAACCTTCCCAAAGCCCATTTTGGATAGAGTTTGACCAAAAGTGGGCACTAGAAGGAATGTGATATCTCTTCCAGTGTATCCAAGTGGGCCAGTAAAACCCATGGGGGTCACTAGAGCAATAACTGCCCCATGTTCATGTGTGGCTGCCCATTCCTGTGTTAAAGCCTTCCTGTTCTAAGTACAGTACTCACCAGAGGCACTGCTGAGGTCACTGATACAGAGCCACACTGCTACCAGCAGGAGATGATGAAGCTTCATCCTGCAAAGAGACAAATAGAGACAATGGTTATTCCAGCTACAGTTGGTCCTCAACTTTTGTAGGGGTTAGGGGTGCAGCCCACCTACAAAAGTAGAAAAAACAAGAATATAGATCTTTTTTTTAAACTGCGAGAATACTTTTCTAGGTGTTTTGTAGGTCCTCCAGTGCATCTCTATGGGCAGCCTCTGGTGGAAGTTGACCACAGGACTATGCTGGAGGACCTACAAATGCAGAGACAAGTATTTTCTGTGGGCATCTATAGTTCCTTCAATGCAACCCTATGGACAAAGTCTGGCAGAAGTTGACCATAGAATCAAACTGGAGGACATAAAGATGCCTAGAGAGAACATAATTTTTTGATGGAAGGGCAAATACAGTAATCCACAAATAATAAAATCTGCTAATGCTTAACCTGCAAATGGTTTATGCATACAGTAGTTTTCTGTGGGTTTTCGGGCTATGAGGCTGTATTCTAAACTTATAGGTACCTAATTCTTACTTTATTGGATTTGATTTATAGACCACTTTCCTCCCAAAATTCATTTTAGCTACTTGGCTATGAAAACCCACTGAAGGTGTATCCATACTACAGAATTAAAGCATTTGACACTACTTTAACTGCCATAACTATGTCCTACAGAACCCTGGGATTTGTATTTTGGTGAGGCACCAGACTTCTCTGGCAGACCAGGCTGAAGACCAAACTCCAAATCCCAGGATTCTGTAGGCTAGTGTCATGGCAGATAAAGTAGTGTCAAACTGCTTTGATTCTGCCATGCAGAACCCTGGGTGACTTTACGCAAGTCACACTCTCTGAGCCTCAGAGGGAGGCCAAGACAAACAACAAATCTTACCAAGGAAAACCCCACCATAAAGTTGCCTTAGGGTGGCTGTGGTCAGAAATGGCTTGAAAGGCACACAGCAACAGCAACAATGACCTGAGACCTTAAGACCACTCAGTGCTGCATCTGAAGAAGTACATTTTTATGCATGAAAGCTCCTACTAAAATAAAAACCAGTTAGTCTTAAAGGTGCTGTCGGGGGAGCTTTGATTCTGTGTTCCTGCATGCCAGTGGGCTGGTCTGGATGGCCTTTGTGGTCTCTTCCAACTCTATGATTCTATGGCTGCCACACTCCCCTTTTATTTCCTCCCCTTGCCTTCCTCCTAATTAGCGACGGTTTCCCCTTGATGCCTCCAGACCATTAAGGGAGGAAAACAAGGACGGCAGCAAAGGCAATGTTTGTCAAGGCTCAACTCAAACAAGAAAAATCAGAAGCTTCAGGTCAGAGGGGTTGAAACACTGCCTCCTAATTAGGAATCAAGGAAAAGATTTTAAAATGCCCAGGTGCCAAAGCTTCCCAGGAGGTAGAGATAGATAGATGCAAAAGAAAGCAGTCATCTTTGGTGAAAGGCTTGTTGCACTGGGACACGGATTGGCTTCTCAAACCTTGAGGTCTGGCCCTTCTTCTCCAGCCCTCAAGGCAAGAAGGAAGAATCTCAGGGAGAGAGCGCTGCCTCACATACTGGGAATGCCTAATGCAACTGCATGGAGTGCACACGCATGAAAAACAGAGACCCCGAAGTCTCCTGAATGGAGGCTGTGCCAAGGGCACCCAATGTGGCACAGATACTGCTTTTCTTTTTTGCCAACCCCCCCCCCCCCCACCACTCTTTCTTTGTTTCTTGAGGACCTTTCCAAGCCCAAGCATCAAGTTGTTCTCTGGGCAAGAGCTAACAACAAACTGCCATTCAAGCAACATACTCTTAGCAACGAGAGCCGAATGCCCTGGCAACCGGCTGTCAGCATCAGCCAAGGAAATCTATTTTAAATTTGCTTCAAGCCCCTCTGGCTGACAATAAGGCATCCAAAACCACAAAATGGCCAACGCACTCCCCAAAATTCAGATTTCCTCATCTTCTAAAGCAGAAGTAGGGAAAGAGTGGACCATAAGCCACACAGGACTCCTGGGGTCGTTTCTGTGGCCACCGAACAACTCTGGATAGCAATTCAAAGCCCCCAGATACCAGGGTGATTTATTTGTCTGAAACACCCCAAAAAGTGCACAAAATCACCTAAAATTTGGCAGTTTTCCTTCACCATGACCCCAACCCCTCCCAACTTCTAAAAATCAGGTCCAGATAGTGTAGTCGATGCAGGGTGCCCAGGGTCTGAGCTTATCCCTGTATCCCCTTATCCACATGCCTCCTTTAAAGAAATGTATTTATTTCTACCCCATGTGTCGGTTTCTCTTAGCATTGCTATATAAACTCCCCAGATAACAGAGGAATATGTGGATTCAAAAGCAATATCCCACTGTTTCAGCTGGCCATTTTATGCTACTTTGCTTTTGTGCCCAGCAAAGGATTCTGTGTTGCTCAGAAAATTGCATAACACACATGATTGCTAGTCTACGCTGTTTTTAACCTGTGTTCTTTATTTTATTGCTTCCAATTTAATATAGGTATTAATCTCTATTGTTCTTTGTAGACTGTACGTCACCAGCAAGTCTTTATTTTATTTTATTTTATTTTAATTGATTGATTGTATGTAAAGTGCGGTGGATAACAAAATCCGAGGATGCACGAGCTCTATTAAATACAATGGCACAGCAAAATGGTGTCCCTTATATAAAATGGAAAATCAAGGCCTGCTATTTGGAATTTATACTTTTTTTGAAAGTTGCCTCTCTGTTTTCATGGACTTCGATCTGCGGCCCTCGCTTACTTGCAAGGAGCAAACAGAGGGGGTTAAAATGGGGCACGCACCCCCATTCAAGCCTATGGGGCTTGAATATCTGCAAGTTTCCTTTTTCGTGGGGGGAGGAATCCAGAAGGGATCCCTGTGAACATGGAGGGCTGACTGTATTATCCAGCCGTGGATGCTTGAATCCGTGGATTAAAAAAATCCATGGATAAGGAGGGCTGATTGTAATGCTTTTTGCACTAACGTTATTCATAAATTGTAATTCCCATATACCACTGAATGTAATGCTCATAGCTGTGACGCTAACAACTAGCAAAATTAAAATTATACCTTCAAATTACAATATTGTACACACAACCTAATTGTCTTTACATATACAAAGTGATGTTTTAAAAGATTTAAATTTAAAATTTAAAATTCTGAAATTTGAAATTTTAATTTTAAAAAATTCTAGGGCTTCTCCTTTCTCCTCCCACTGAGTTTCACCCCAGTCCCACCATCTCTTAAAGCACTTTAAAGGGAAGAAGATGAATGCCACAGTCTGTTTCTGCCAAAAGGTAGGTATTTGAAGATCAGTGGCATCAGCCCCCATTTAGGGTGTCACCTGGTGTGGTCTGCACCCCTTGCACCCCTCTAGTGATGCCACTGATTGAAGTAACCACATACAGCATAAATCCTTTAGAGAAATCATAAAACTGAGAGTGTTCGTTTGTTGGGAAATCCATAGTTCGATCAAAAGTGGAAACATTTGATCTACAACCTGTATCTTTTCTGGTAAACGACACTGATCCAAATCATCAAAGAAACCTGCCCTTTTAAAACTCACTATCAAGGAACTTTCCATAGAAATGCTGATAAAAGCACAAACATATTTATCTACTTAGAAATACTGGCTGGCACACAGGGACGTAGCCAAGGGGGGGGGGCCTTGGGGTCCGGCCCCCCCCCCCCGCTTCCATTAGAAAAATGAATGGTGTGTGCTGCTGCGCCGTCACACCCAAGCCCCATTATAATGGTGAAACTTAGTCTGGACCCCCTCTTCCTAAAATCCTAGCTACATCCCTGTGGCACAGTGGCATCACTAGGATTGATGTCAACCCAGTGCATTAACTCATGTTGTTACTCCCAAGCAAGAAAGCCTCCTGAAGGGAGACAACATGGGGAGAAGAAAGGGAGATGGAAAGAAAAGCGGCAGCAAGTAGCGGGAGTTGCTTGCCATCCACTCTCCTCTTCACCACTCACTGCTTGCCCACCTCACCCTCCTCCCTGTCTGGGGTTGCCATTTGTCCCAGAAAACCTTGAAAATCCTAGATTTAAGGGACCAAAAAGTGTTCTGGCCAGCTGGGCCAGCTGAAGCAGTAAATCCCAGATTTTTTTTATCCATCTCATACTGATGGGTACATTAAAATGTGGCAGTGATGATGAAGCAGGAAATCCTGGTCTCCAAAGACATAGTTCAACATTCAGACCACTACACCACACTGACTCCATTACAGTGGAACCTCGCCTTACACGGGGGATCCGTTCCAGCCTATGCTTGAGCCCCATTCATGTGAATGGGGCTCATGCGCACAATGGCACGGTGGCCGCATGCACCATAGGCACACGCCCCATTCATCTGAATGGGACACACTACCCCGCGCAGCTTTACCGCATATGCTTAAATCAGCGTATAACATAGGCACACTGTACAAATATTCCAAAAGAGGAATTTCCACATAAAGCTTTGGAATGCATTTGGAGACAAGATTTAAACCAAATGTGACTACTGTATATACTCATGTATAAGTCTTGAAATTTTAGTCAAAAATTGACCCAAAAAACCTGGATCGACTTATCCATGGGTCAATGTACTTTAACTCGGAGGCATCCTCTTTCTCTGAATAAAAGGCAAGAGCTTAGTACATTCTGGGAGCACCAAAAAGAAGCATGGATCTACTCTCTCAACCATCCAGCCTTGAGGATGAGCACAAACAATTATGACTGCCAGAATTTTCTAAGTTCTTTGGGACTATTTTCCTGTGCATCATCCTTTAGATCCTTTGTTACATACCCCTACGTTTTACCCTCCATGGGTCATATCAAAATCCATAATTTTGGCCTCAAAACCTGTCCTCGACTTATACATGAGGTTGACTTATAGCTGAGTATATACAGTAATCATTATTTAGAATCATGGAATATTTTCCCAAAAACATTTCCAGTTCCACTTTTCTGACAGTTTCACATCAACAGGACTGTGATTCCACAATGGGTTTTCATCCAAACTTCAGCAGTTTTCATAGTGATGAAACCTAAGGCAAAAAGTGGAACAGCAAGGCTACAGCTGAGTATCAAGAAAACAAAAATAATGACAACAAATCAATTACATGACTTTAAAGCAGGTGATGAAGACAAAGAAATAGTTAAAGTTTTTTGATAGTTTAGATCAAGTGTTAATTAAAATGGAGACTGTAATCAAGAAATCAGAAGTTGATTAAGACTTGGAAAGAAGCTATGAAGGAACCAGATAAGATCCTCAAGTGTTTTCAGCATAGTATGCTGTGCTTTTATCTTTTCCATTATGTTTTAACTGTGATTTAAATTATTTTATAAAATTGTTTGTCTAATGTTTTTTTTTTTAAAACAAAACTTTTTTAAAAAAAGATTTTAGCTGAACCTTTTAAATTGGTGTAAGTTGCTTGGGGTCCCAGGTCAGGAGAAAAGTGGGACATAATTTTTTTAAAAATATTAAAAAGAGATAAGATCTATCACTGACTACTAAAATCAGAAACAGTATTTCCAGTCACTGTATATTGATGGGAAAGCTGGATGGTGAACAAAACAGGCAGGACGAGAAGCAACTCATTGGGAAGATGATGCTGGAGGAGATTATTGTGCAAGCCATAGCCTCAGGAGAAGGCAATGGCAAACCTCCTCTGAACAACTCTTGCCAAGAATACCCCATGATAGGTATGCCTTAGGTCCCCATAAGTTGGAAATGACTTGAACGCACACCACCACCACCACCACCACAACAACATGAGGATGCAGTAAGCTTGTTTTCTGCTGCTCCAGAGACTAGGACATGGAGCAATGGATTCAAACTACAGGAAAAGTGATTCCACTCAACATTAGGAAGAACATCCTAACAGTAAGAGCTGTTTGAGAACAGAAGGCACTGCCTTGGAGTTTGGTGGAACTGCCTTCTTTGGAGGTTTTTCAACAGTTACTGGATGGCCATCTGTCCGAGGGAGTGCTTTGATTGTGTATTCCTGGCAGAGGGTCGGGCTGGATGGCCCTTGGGGTCTCTTCCAACCCTAGGATTCTATGATTGTATTACTCTATAAATGGACCTTCCCTGCCCCCAGTGCAACACTATATGATCCAATGGCCAATTGGTAGATGGGGGGGAGGAGAGATTGTGTATGCCTGCAGGGCAGGGGGATGGATTGGATGGCCCTTGGTGTCTTTTCCAACTGTATGAATCTATGATTCCATTACTCCATCAAGGAAGCCACAGCTTCCCTGAGCAGGCTGTGGATGACCAGGGCTCTGGGAGGTCTTTCATTCATAGCAGGGTCATAAACTGAAACCCAGTTGATGGTGAAGGAAGAGGAGGAGGAGGAGGACAACAGTCCTGTTTAAATAATCTATATGAAGGAATTAGTAACAGCGAGGAGGGGAGAAGCAGAGAGATGATGCAAACATGAGACTGTGGGTCGGAAATAATTTGCAAGAACAGTTGCGGACAACAAAGAGAAAGGATGCTGAGAAAAGGTCCTTCAGTTCCCTTCGGGAAATGTTTTCGCCTTCTAACTCTCCGGAGCAGAGGGTGGAAGAAATGGGACAATGGAGAAAATGAAGTGGAGCAGAAGCCATCTGGGCTCCTCTGAGCTAGGAATGCAAAGTGCTTTCTCCTCCGACTGATTGCTCTTCTGGGGGCGATTGGAGCCTCCAAAGGCTGGCTGTTGTTTTAGAAGAGGTTGTCGGGACCTTTGCAAATAGATTGGCAAACCTTTATTCATAACAGCAATGGCAATTGTGTTTTCTCTTTCTCCCTCCATTTCTCTTTCTCTCACACAAATAAACTAAGAGATGTGCCCTTTCAAGGTCATGATGCAATGCATTTATACACTGATACATGGAATACTGGTTTCAGAGTTGGACTATGACTGTGGAAACCAGGCTTTGAATCCCCACTCAGCCATGGAAATGCCCTGGGTGATCTTGGATGAGTCAATGGAGATTACCAGACGGGGATGGAACATCCTTGTCCTGTCCCTTGGCCATTCTTATAGCATGATCGTGAGAAGATTTTCATACGATGTCATGCTTATCATGTCAGTGTCCCGTCATTAAACTGCAATTGACTGTGATCATGCAAAAGACTTTCACATGGTGTTGCACTTATTCTGTCACTGTCCCATCAGTGAAGTGGAATTGTCCTGTTCTTACCCTTCATTTTGTATTAACAGACAACTGTGTTAATGCAATCCCACTTCACTGACAGTTTAATGACATAATCAGCTTATATGTATGAATGTCTTCCATGCGATCTCTGCCACAGACGGGATGAGGATGGGTTTCGCTCCCGTCCTGCATCTCACTCTCTCAGCTTCAGAGGAAGGTAAAGGCAAACCCCCTTGTGAACAAATCTTAACAAGAAAACCCTCTTATAGGTTTGTCTTAGGTCTACCATAAGTCAGAAACAACTTGAAGGAACAACAATAACAAATATTATTTGGGGTTCTTGATTTCTGAACAGGCATCATCACAAATGGCCCAGATGTATGTTGACTCTGATACCTTCAGATTATAGTAAAACTGTCCAGGCATCTGTTCAAGCTACATAAAGCTCTTCAGTTAAACAGAGAAGTACAATGAGTCTTTAATATCTGCTGGGTTTGGTTCTGGGATCACCCATGGATATCAAAATCCCTGGATGCTCAAGTCCCCATGA
Source organism: Sceloporus undulatus (assembly GCF_019175285.1). NCBI lineage: Eukaryota > Metazoa > Chordata > Lepidosauria > Squamata > Phrynosomatidae > Sceloporus > Sceloporus undulatus. The sequence continues at coordinate 268,080,883 of NC_056524.1, forward strand.
AATACAATGGTATTGTAAAATTGGGTCTCATATAAAATGACAAAATCAAGGTTTGGAATTTATATTATTATTGAAAAAAACATGTTCAAGCCATGGATGATTGAATCCATGGATAAAGAATCTATGGATATAGTGGGCCAACTATAATTCACTGGATTTTTACTTTTAGATTGAGGGCTGACCCCCAAAGGCTGTTTTCGTGACCTCTTTCCCTACATCTGCAAACTGCCCTTTTGCTGGCAAAAGAGAGAAAGAGAGAGAGAGAGAAAAAGAGGTTGAATAGTCATTCTTGGAAGCCTCCAGGAATAGCAATACACCTTGGGGCCCAATTGAGAAACAGGCGAGATGTTCTTGTTAACTGCTTTCAAGCTGACTTTGACCCATAGCTATCCTATGAATGAGAGACCTCCAAGTCACCCTCTCACCAGCAGCCCTGCTCAGTTCTGCAGATTGATGGCCATGTTTCTCTGAATGGAGCTATTCATCAGGAATGTGGTATTCCGTTTTTCCTATTGCCCTCCACTTTTTCAGACATTATAGTCCTGTGGTGACGAACCTATGGCATGCATGCCAGAGATGGCATGTGAAGCCATTTTTTGAGGGCACCCAGACAGTGGGAAAGAGGAGGAACAGATGTGTGCCTGACCTCTTCCCAGCCGTCCTGGGCCTTCAACTGTCTCTGGAGAGGCAGCTGAAGGCCCGAGGAGGAGAAGAAACAGGCATGCACCTGTTCCTCCTATTTCCTCCTGTGGCCCAATCCCATTGCCCTTCAACCATCTCTGGGAAAGTCCCACGCCTGGATGTCCCGCCCCCCAGAAAGCGGACGTCCCTTGCCCCTGACGTCCTGTTTTCTGGCACAGGGTAACACCCAGTGCAGGAACACCTTTGAGTTTGGGCACTCGGTCTGTAAAAGGTTCACCATCACTGTTAATCTTTTCTAGTGACTCTTCTTCTCATGGTGTGGTGGTCATCAGTAGCACCCAAGCCATACCACAGCAAAGGTGGCCTCGAGTGGCTAAAGGGATGCCAGGGAGCCTGGGAGTGATGTCAACCTTTATGATGCCACTGGATTCACCCACTTTCTGCTGCCAGGATTGTCTTTTTAGCCAATCGTTTTGATTATGTAACTCCTCTTATGTCAACCTGGCTCCCAATCCCTTTCAGAATCCAGTACAAGCTCCTTTTGCTGACATTTAAAGCTTTGCATGGCCTGGCTCCCACTTATTTCTCAGCTCTTGTGTCCCCTTACAATCTGGTACATACCTTACATTCCAGGGATTCTGGGCTGCTGACTATTTCAAGGATTTCCTCCTCTCCTCCCCGGATTCAGCCCTTTTTCCTTGCTGCTCCCTATTTCTGGAATCGCCTTCCTATCCATCCTCGGACTACTACTTCACCGGTAACTTTTAAAAACATTTCTGTTTAGCAAAGCCTTTCAGCTCAAAATCTAGATGCTGCCACCAACAAAACTGATGTTTACTGTTTTATGATATTACTATTTTACGATTTTTGTTTTGATCTTAGGACGTTAACTACATTAGTATTTTATTGACTTTCTTCTTCTATTTTTAGACTGTACACCATAGGCAAGCTCTTATCTGTATTTTGGTTACTCATATTGTACAGCACTGCGCAAATCTATAGCACTCTATAAATAAATTTTAATAATAATAACAACAACACTTTATTCAGACATTCCTCAGGTATCCTTCACTCTCCAAATTTTATTCCCTCACAGTACCCACAGGTCCTTATCTTTTTACCACTAATACAGAATGAAAAGAAAATAACATTTCGCACCCATTGCTCCTTTACTCCAACCTTGAAGATGCTGATAATTAAACCTAAACACTGTATTTGAAGGATGCATTCTCCTTACTGAGTTGCAAATGGTCCTCTCCCAAAATTGCCTCTCTAAAGCTCTTTCAGTATTCAGCATCTTGGAGCTACCAAAATGAGAAGATTGGGAGGGACATTCTTCATCAATATTTATTACCTGTGGGGGAAGAATGCCCAGCCAAGGTCAATGAATTCCTGGTTGGTGCTGAATGACAGAGAACATAATGTGCGTATGCATGGTGGATACTGTGGAGGTTGTGAAGCAAGGAGCTCTGAAAAAGGCAACCTTGATGGGTTCACCATTATTGGTGATGGAAAAGATATTTGGAATAGAGGACATGGTTATCAAATTTGCAAGTGACACTAAGTTAAGAGGGAAAGTGAATATCCCAGAGAAGAGAATCAGGATTCAAAATGATCTTTACAAATTAGAGAACTGAGCCTAGACTAACAGAATGAGTTTCAACAGGGCAAAACAGAAGGTGTTGGGTTAGGGTAAGAAAAATGAAATGCACAAATATAGGATGGGCAACACTTGTCTTGAAAGCAGTTTGTGTGAAAAGGATTTAGGGGTCTTACTAGACCAATAGCTAAATGGTTTGATGTGATAGCCAAAAAAAAAAAAAAGCCAGTGCAATTCTTCGCTGCATCAACAGGAGTTACCAGGAATACACAGTCAAAGTACTCCTTGGGATAGATGGCCATCGATTCCACATTTAAAAACCTCCAAAGAAGGAGACTCCACCACCCTCAAAAGAAGGATGTTCCACTGTCAAACAGCTTTTACTATCAGGAGGTTCTTCCTAATGTTTAGGTGGAATCTCTTTTCCTATACTTTGAATCCATTGCTCAGTGTCCTACCAGGGACGTAACCAAGGGGGGGGGGTTCCAGGGGTCCGGACCCCCCTTCCTTTAGAATAAATGGTGCATGCCACTGTGCTGCCGCACCAAGCCCCATTATAATGGTGGCACATAGTCTGGATCCCTCCCTTCTCAAAATCCTGGCTACGTCCCTAGTCCTACTCTCTGGAGCAGCAGAAAACAATCTTGCTCCATCTTCAGTATGACATCTCTTCCAATATTTAAACATGGCTATCATCTCCCCTCTTTACCTTTTCTTCTCCAGGCTAAACATACCCAGCTCCTTAAGCTGCTCCTCAGAGGGTTTGGTAGTTTCCAGACCTCTCATCATTTTGGTTGCTCTCCTCTGGACACACTCCAGCTTCTCAATGTCCGTCTTGAACTGAGGTGCCCAGAACTGGACACAGTATTCCAGGTGAGGCCTGACCAAAGCAGAATAGAGTGGCACTATTATGCCCCTCAATCTAGACTCTACACTCCTATAGATGCAACCTAAGATCATACTGATTTTGTTCCGCTGCTGCATCACATTGCTGACTGACGATTACAAAAATAAGATCATACCCTTCAACCTTTTACGGGGAAAATAGGATACATGTGGCCAAACAGCATGAGAGTGTGGTCAAGATGGCAAAAGTTATTAACAAGGAAAAACATCCCGATTAAAAGAGGCTATAGCAGTTTGCTTTTGTCTGAGCCAACCAAGGCCCCCATCCTACTTTTCCCCACAGAGTGACTGTTGTTAAATTTATTTATATCCCACGTTCCCCCAAAAATTAGGATTTAGAGATGCTTAAGATTGAAAAGAACAGTACAATGAAAAACATACAACTGGTTGAAAGCAACTTCTGCACTTTAAACTCAGTTTGCAGCAATGAAAATAAGCTGAGGATAAAGGTGGAAAGGGAGAGGTGGTGAAAGAAACTGGGACATTTTAAAGGCAGCTGAAAAAGTAGAATGGCAGAGGATTAATCGGGACTGGTCTTGCAAACTGAGACAGTTGGGAGATTAAGCCAACCACCCTTAACAACAAATAGGAGCAAGCTTGTTTTCACATAACGGCAAACCCAATAGCTACAAGAAGTTCACAAGAAGGACATGAACACATCAACATCTTCCTATTCCAAACAACTGGAATCCAAAGACATAATGCCTTAAATATTGCATGAAGCCACCCTGAACAGTAGCTTTTGTCAATCTTATTCTTCTCCAAGCACTGGCTTTTTAACCCATTCAGGCTGGAATACAACTCTTCACGTATATCCACATTGCAATAATAGCACTTTGATACCATTTTCACTTCCATGGCCATGGAATCCTGGGGTGTATAGTTTCATAAAGTATTCTCCACCGCGGTGCTCAAGTACAGTCAGCCCTCTCTATCCATGGATTCTTTATCATGGATACCACCATCCACAGCTAGAATATATATATATATATATATATATATATATATATATTCCAGAAAGCAAACTTAGATTTTTGCCATTTTATATAACGGACACTATTTTACTATGCCATTGTATTTAATGGGATTTGATCATCCACAGATTTATGCATGGCAAATTAATTGTCCCATTTCTAAGTTTTTAATTATACTGTGCTTTTAAACTTTAAGCTGCTTTGAATCCCAATTTTAGGAATAAAGTGGGATAATAATAATAATAATAATAACAACATCAACATCTTCATCTTCATCCACAGCAGGCCCTGGAACCAAACCCCAGCGGATACCAAAGGCTCACTCTACTCTCCCAGGCTTCTGAAACCAATGACCACTAAAGTGGCATCAATGTCCTATAATAGATGCATCCTTCAACTGGTTAATTCTATGAGAGCAATCACTGCCTTTTTGTCTGTGCTGGTTCCATGAAAAATACAAGGGAGGAAGAAAAAACTTGCTCTGCACACCACGTCTAATTTAATACAACTCTCCCAAGTCCTCTCTTTAATCATCTTTTCTCCTCACCTTAAGGTAAGACTTTTCAACACTGAAGCCATTTTTCATAGGGGAGTTTCTCAAATCTCTTGATCATTTTGTCTGCCCTTCTCTCCACCTTCTCCGGCTTTAATCGGGAGACAGGAACAGTGGTTTTGCAGGTCAATTATGCACTGCCTTAGGAAGAACTTTCTTCAGAAAGATGGACTCTGCCTTTTTAAAAGAACAGTAAAAAAGAAACCCAAACCCTCAGAATAGCAGGTTGAAAGTCACTCTGAAATGGGCAGATGACTGACTGCTACCCAACCTACAAACAGAAAATATGTGATTATCCCCCCATATGTGACAGAGGCGGAACTGGCTCAACCATTTGACATTTCATGCTCAAAGGACTCGTGACATAAGAAAATGTGCAAGCCAGAGGTAGGATGGAAGCAATGTCAAGAAGCTAGCTGGAGCACAAACAGATTCATTTCAAGCCAACAGGTCACTAATTCTATAGATTTTTTACTCTGCAAGCCATAAAACCATTCCCAACATTTAAAGGACATGATGTGGTGGTTGCAGTGTGCCTTCAAGTTGTTTCTAACTTATGGCACACCTTCCATAGGGTTTTCTTGGCCAGATTTGTTCAGAAGGGGTTACCTTTGCCTTCCTCTTGGACTGAGAGAATGTGACTCACCCAAGGTTACCTACCCAGTGGTTTTCCATAGCTATGTGGGGGATTTGAATCCTGGACTCCAGAATCCCAACATTTAAATGGCACAAAGATATTGTTGCTGTCGCTGTTGTATGCCTTCAAGTTGTTTCTGACTTATGGCAAACTTATCACGGCTTTTTCTGGGCCAGATTTGTTCAGAAGGGGTTTGCCTTTGCCTTCCTCTGAAGCTGAGAGAGTGTGACTTGCCCAATATCACCCAGTGGGTTTCCATGGCCGAGAGGGAATTTTTAACTCTGGTCTCCAGAGTCTTAGTCTAACACTCAAATCATTTTGCCAAATGTACTTATAGGACTCGGAGCAAAACAAATGCACAGGTATAGGATGGGGGATACCTGGCTTGACAACAGTACAGTACATGTGAAAGGGATCTAGGAGTCCAAGTAGACCACAAGTTAAACTTGAGTCAACAGTGTGATGCAGCTAAAAAAGCCAATGCGATGAAAAACACTAATATAAATGTAAATGCTTCTTAGTCATGCTCAAAATGGAAGACATTATGAAATTCCTCCCGGACAGAAGGTTGAAATGTAGGATATGCCCAGGTAAAGGAGGATGTCAGGTCACCCTACCTTCTGGCCATGTGGGCACTGGGAGACAAAGCATCTTAAAGTGCAAGAAATAAAATTTACATTCCATTAGCAACACAAAAAAGAGACTTCCTTTGACATCCAGGATGTCTCCATCCCTTGTGAGGCTACAAACCCAGGTTCCTTGTTCAGAGAAAACTGTCTACACAACTGTGAACTGGGCATTTCTGTTGCACAACGGCCAAGAGAATTTACACAAATGTAAGACTCCAACAGGATTCTGGCCATGGGTTTCCCACACTCAGCCACAAAGATAGTCAAGGTCTAGCAAAAGTTTTCAGCAATAAATAAATAAAATAAAATATGATTCAAACACAGAAGGATCCTGTTCAGCTAAGGAGATTTTTTGGGAACAGTGCGATCTTGCAAGATTCTAATTTTGCCCACTTTAAGAAAATCATTCAAGTTTTCTTTGGGTGATTTTATTAAGGATGGTTCATTAAATTCCCGGTAATGAATGTCCTTTCCGATTCCAGCGGCCGTGGGGACAGACAAATGTTTTGAGTGATGGTCCTGCTATTCGGGAAAGGCTTCCAAAGTAATACATCAGGGCACACTTTGGGCCACTTCCAAGACTTTTCATTTAGGGCAAATGGCTCATTTTGCTCAAGGAGACAAGACCAAGGGCATCCCATGTCAAGCACCAGCTAATCAGAGAGAAGCAAGATCAGTTTATGGACCATTTGAGCAATAAAAAAAAATCTAATGATGCAATAATCTCTGGTTACTAGAAACTCTAGTAAGTTTATTTAGTTGGATCTATAATGGTAGAATAATATGTTCCTTCTTTTGTCCCCCCCTCCATCTTTTCAATGTAATTTGGTTGGGAGGGTCAGAGTCCTTTTGTATTCCAGTTAGTTAGCATTTAGTGTAATAAGAAATTTGTATTTACTGTGTTTTAATTCTGTGTTTTAGCTTTAGTTTAGTTTTAGTTATATATACTGTTGTTGTGTGCCTTCAAGTTATCTCAGACTTAAGGTAACCTATCATGTTGTTTTCTTGGCAAGATTTCCATCCTCTGAGGAAGGAAGGAAGGAAGGAAGGAAGGAAGGAAGGAAGGAAGGAAGGAAAGCCCCAATGTGCTTCTTTCTGCCATATTAGCTGACCAGGGAAAGGGAGCAACTTAGGGTGCAACTTACATTGTAGAAATAATGCAGTTTGACACCACTTTAATTGCCATGGCTCCATGCTACATAATCCTGGGATTTGTAGTTTGGCAAGACACCAGCCCTCTTTGGCAGAGAAGGCTAAAGACCTTGTAAAACTACAAATCCCAGAATTCTATAAGAGGGAGCTGCAGCACTTAAAGTGGTGTCAAACTGTATTATTTAAGTCTCAAACAAGGCTGCCCAGCTGACCTGATGCTAGCCTGGCTCACTCTTTGATTCATGTTCGAGAAATCAGGAGAAAGAAATTAGAAATCAGAACAGAGAGATTCTTAACTGACTTCCACTGAGCCAAAACTGGCTGGAATCTTATTAGTGTTTTGCACATATGGGTTCCCTTGCATTTTTGATCAGCATTCAATGGATGCATCCCCCTTATGGTTTTGGAAGCAGGGCTTCACAAGTATAACCAATTCACATGGACCTAAATCCCATTGTTAGCTCCCCCTAAAAAAGACCCATCAATTCCACTGGATTTATCTATGTATCAAGTCACTATTCAACCATTGAGTCAATGGGTCTACTCTAGTTGGGACCAACTAAAAGGAGTCTGTCCATGTAGTTGTGCACTGCAAGATGGTGCACAACTATGCTGGTCCTTTCAGAAATAATGCAGTTTGACATCACTTTAACTAGCATAACTCAATGCTATGGAAATTCTGGGCTTTGTAGTTTGTTGTGGCACTGTCGGGGAAGGCTACCTATCTCAAAAAGTGCAAATCCCAGTATTCCATAGCATCAAGCCATGACAGTTAAGCTTTATTGCTGCAATGGGGCAGCACCCCAAGTCTACATTTGGCAATAGTACAACAAATAATACATTTAAAACATACACACTATCACAAAAGTTCCATGCATTCAGGAGTTACATAAGTATGCTATACAATATCAGCTACTGTCTGAGGTGGTCAGTCAGGGGTCCTAAAAATCTTTCTCTTACTGGGTCTCCTTTTACACAACACTATTGTAGCATTGTGATATCATTTTAATTGCCATGATAACATCCTATGGAATCCTGGGATCTGTAGTTTTCAGAAGCACTGGAAAAGACCTCTGGATGAAAATTTGCAAATACACCCCTGCTTTAACTGCAAATGCCAGGATTTTACATGATGGATCCAAGGGATTAATCACAGCTAAACCATTGTGTAGGATGAGTGAGAATCCAGAATTCAACCACCCAATTTAGCTAAAATGTGGAAAAAGCTGTGTGCTGCCTGAACCTTCTTTTAGGAAAAGAAAGGCTGGTAACAATTGCTGTGAAATTAATGCAGTTTGATACCGTGCTAACTGCCATGTCTCAATGCAACAGAATCCTGGGATTTCCAGTTTTTGAAAAATATTTAGCCTTCCCTGTCAGAAAGTTTTAGGGCCACAACACACTACTGATCCCACTACTGAGTCCATAAGATGGAGCCATGGCAGTTAAAGTTGTGTCAAAGCGCATTAATTCTGAAGTGCAGATGCAGCCTTAGTCACCATGATTTTTTTTCCTTCAGTTTACCAGACTTAATACATGTCCTTGCTGGAGCAGGAAACCTCGCTGAAAAGGAGAACATCTCTGGGGCCTGATCCCACCCACCCACCTCGGGGTGCGGGAAGATATCTTCATGATCCACTTGGCAACCTTTAATGTCATCCCTAATCCATCCCCTAAGGCAGCCTCTCTTCTTTCATGGCAAACCTGCTTTTTGCTCTGGTGCTTTGGATTTTCCACTACGGTAAGTCCAAAGTGAGACATAAACTGCCATCGCTGCAAGGTGCTCTTAATCTCTGCAAGCTAAGTGCATGACATGCCATTCTCAGCCAGGCAAGTAGATAAGACCTCAATGCAATTCCTTGCTGTGGGTGAGAATGATGTGCTTGGGCAAAACCCATCTCTCCTCATCTTTTTCTGCAGCCAGCATGGCCTACATTTGCTCTGAGATTGTCCCTAAATCAGCCACGGTGGTTTAGCATTGCAGCACAAGTTGAGTGACTTGTTTGAAATGCTTGGCACCAGAAGTGTTTTGTATTTCACATTCTTGGAGGATTTTGGAATACCTGAATTTGTATATATGTATAGTGCAATATCATGGACATGGGACCCAAGTCTAAAGGCTAAACAAAATTCAGTTATGTTTCATATACACTTTATACACACAGCTTGAAGACCATTTTATACAATATTTTAATTATTTTGTGCATGAAACAAAGTCTGTGCACACTGAACCATCAGAAAGCAAAGTTGTCACTATCTCAGCCACCCATGAAAAATGTTTTGGTTTTTGGAATATTTCAGATTTCAGAATACCGAATGAGGGAGACTCAGCCTGTAACTTTAAATTTCTGTTGATCATTTACAAATAGAGTTGAAGCATCCCAAGAAAAGGGGCAGGCAAAGCATTCAAGGGAATGTTGACACAGCAAAGAGAAAGGTGCAAGTGCAAGAGATTTTCAGCACTTCATTCTCTGCAAAGCTGGAAACTTGGTGACTGAAGGAAAATTGCCTTTGGTGGGCAATGCCACCATTTCCTTCCTTTGTGACTATACTTCCAGGGTAGAATGTATGGGTACACAAATGCCTCCTTCAGGGTGGCATAAAACCCTCTTCCTGTTTGGTTTGCAAATGACTGAACTCAGATTAAATGTCACAAGAAGAGCCGTAATCAAATGCCAGGACGTTGGTCTTCTGCCTGAGTCACACGACAATCATGCAAAAATAAGGCTGCATTTCAATAACAGATGGGCTTCATTTCCTCCCTTTTGGAAATGCAAAGGTCTTTTCCCTCTACCGCTTGCCCAAGGCACAGAGCTCTAGATTGGGGAGCATTCTTATTCTGTGTGCAATTCCAAACAGAGATGAACTGAGAAATTGATGGCGTTCCCAATGGGATCCCTTGCATTGCTGGGGCTTGTCATGAACCTGCAAAGGATGAAACTCAACTAACCTAATATCATTCCTTATATGTATAAGGTACAAAGACATATACCATTTCCTAAAAGTCCCCTTTTCAGCGTCTCTTCTCCAGCTGCTCCTTAGACGGCTTGGTTGTTTCCAGACCTTTCACCATTTTGGTGTGTTCCTCTGAACACGCTCCAGCCAGGGCCGTAGCCAGGATTTTGGGAAGGGGGGTCCAGAGTAAGTGCCACTATTGTGAGAGCCTAAGAGCCCCCCCCCCCCACCCCCCAAGAGATGGGGAAGAAGGGGGGGGGCTGCGTTCCTCAGGTTCATTTAGGGGAAAAGAGAGGCAGGACTCCTAGACTTCAGTCTACTTCCTCAGATGCATTTAGATGAAATGATAATAATAATAATAATAATAACAACAACAACAACAACAACAACAACAATATGTAGAGATCTTGTAGCACCTTTGGGACTAACTGAAAGAAAGAAATTGACAGCATGAGCTTTTGGAGACCGTCTGCTTCTTCAGATGCAACAACAACAACAACATGCAGAGAGATCTTGTAGCCCCTTTGAGACTAACTGAAAGAAACACATTGGCAGCATGAGTTTTCCTGGATGTCAGTTTTCTTCAGATGCATTTAGATCCAATAATAATAATAATAATAATAATAATAATAAGTGGAGAGATATTGTAGCTGAAGTGGATGAGAATCTTTGATGAAGGTGTATGTATGAGGTATGAAGGTTGGCTTTGTTGAATACCTATAGAATTCATGTTTATATGTATATGTTTTAGTCTGTAATTGCAAATATGTATGGATGTTTTTCTTTTAACTCAATAAACGTTAATTTTTAAAAAAGGCCAAAATAAAGAAAATTAAAAACTCCTTGCAAAGTAAAACCCAGAGGTCTGATAATGGACTTTGCTTACAAGGCAGGAGGGCAGAGAGGCCCAGACCTTTGCAGCTGACCTTTCATTGGTGACCCACTTAGATTGATTCCGTATGTTAATTAATTAATCATAGAATCATAGAGTCGGAAGTGACCCCAAGGGCCATCCAGTCCAACCCCATTCTGCCATGCAGGAACTCTCAATCAAAGCATCCCCATTGATATGGTGAAAAGGGGCCAGCTAACTGTATTTTATTTTATTTGTCTTTTAAAAAAGAAAAAAAGGGCTGGAAGGAAGCATCTTGCTTTTTGCATCACAGACCCTCCTCTTTTTTGTTGTTGCAAAAATCCAGAAATGACTGTTTTTGAGAAAACATGAGTTCATTATCAGAAGAAATGTACAGAGTAGAGTCCGAGTCTCCTTTATCTGTACTTCTGAAATCTGAATTATTCTGAAATCCAAAACTGACCATGAGAGCATCTGGTCTGACCCCAACTCAAGGAAACTTGGGAATCCTGAAGGTTTAGAGAAACTGAATTATTGGTGTGGTCTCAGGATTCTGCTGGCAGCTCATTTTAAAAATATTGTGTATTAAATTACCTTCAGCCTATGTCTGTGAGATGCATATGAAACAAAGATGGATTTAATGGCTGGACTTGGGTCCCAGCTCCAAAATACCCCATTAGACATATATGAATATACCAGACTCTGAAAAATTCCAAAATACATCTAGTCCTCCCTGTAGCTGATAAGAGATTATTATTGTTATTGTTGTTGTTGTTGTTATGTACATTTTACTATATTGTATATGGATATAACTGCTGAAAGGAAACTCAGAAGTCACCATTTCTTTCTTTTAAACTTCCTTTTAGAGCCTTCCTTCCTTCCTCTTTCCTTTCCTTCTCTTCCTTTCTTTAGTTCATCCTCCCTCCCTCCCTTCCTATCGTTCTTCCTTGTTCCTCCTTTTTTTCATTCCTTCATGTCTTCCTTCCCTTCTTCTTCTTCCTCCTCCTCTTGCTCTTCTTCCACACGGAGACTAGTTTTTTCTGGCAAAAGAAGAAGAAGGAGGAGCGGAAGGACTAGGGAGACTGAATGAGGAAAAGAGGGGAAAGAAGAAGTTGCAGGGAAGGAGGGAGGCCCTCCCTTTCTCTCTGGGCCTTCCTCCCTCCCTCCCTTCCCCTGGCCCTGGGTGACTGACTTCTTTCATCTTGCCATTCCCCCTCTTTCCCTGGTCTCCGAGTCTCCTCTACGCTTTTGATGGGAGGAGGAGGAGAAGGAACATTCCTGCGCCCAAGAAGGGGGGGGGTCCAGACCCCTCTGACCCCCCCCCCCCTTCGCTACATGCCTGCTCCAGCTTCTCAATATCCCTCTTCAACTGTGGTGTCCAGAACTGGACACAATATTCCAGATGAGGCCTGACCAAAGTGGAATAGAATGGGACTATTACTTCCCTCGATCTAGACACTAAGCCCCTATCTCGTTTGGGAGTGACATTCATACAAAACTTGTCCATTTGCTTAACCCTACCCACTTATGTGCAGCACCTTGGACTGAACCTATGCAGTTATAAAGTGCCTAGAATTGCAAAGGCTTTTGTGTGAAAACTCATGTTCTTTAACCAGGCCAAAGAGCGAGGGAGACCTGTCAAGAGTCACAGCATAAAAAGCAAAAGACAAAGGTCAGTTAACATTAGAATACAATGCAAATTTAAATGCAAATGAGGAAGAGGACCCAAAAGCAGTAAATGCATCAAAACCAGTCTGTTACCCAAGTTCATCCAAATCTGTAGATGTGCATTGTTTCAAACTGCTTGAACTGGTTTCAATTTCTCTTGTTTTCAGTGTTAGATTATTTACAGTACATCCCCTATATCTGCAAGGCGCACATTCCTAGAATTACTATGGTTAGAGAAAATTGCAGATAATGCCAAATGCTATATTGGAAGTTGACCAGAAACTCATGCTAGAGAATTTTCAGATGCACAGAGATCTTTTTTCTAGATGCAGGTAAGTAAATCAGACCTTTGGATATGGAGGTCTTATTTCAATATGCTTTGAATTTGCTTAAATTCTACCCAAACATTAGAAAGATTTTTTTAGCTGAAAGAGCAATTCAACTATGGAATAGACTGACTCAAGGGAATGGTGGGGTCTTCTTTGAAGGTCTTTAAATGGAGGTTGGATGGACATCTTTCAAGATTTCAGGTTGTATATTCCTTCATGGAGATCTGAGTTTGGATTAGATGGCCCTTGTGACTCCTTCTAACTCTAGGATTCTATTCTATGATTGCAAATCATTCATATCATTTTAAATAGTTTAAAACAATTTCGCATGTCAACAGGCAAGTTGGAGGTTCAGAGAAGGATGATAAAGAGGTATGGAGAACAAACCCTAGGAGGAGAGGTTGAAGGAGCTGGGCATGTTCAACCTGGTGGAGAAAAGACTGAGGGGTGGCATGATGGCACTCTTTAAATACCCCAATGGCTTTTACAGAGAGGAGGGGGCTAGCCTGTTCTCTTCTGCCCCAGAGGGTAGGACCAGGTCAAATGACTTTAGGTCACAAGGGGCTAGATTTCGATGGAACATTGGAAAGAACTTCTGACAAAGCAACCAATTGCCTACTGAGGTGGTGGGTCTCCTTCTCTGGAAATCTTCAGAAAGAGGGTGGACAGCTCCCTGCTGGAGATGCTCTAGTTGAATAGCCTGCATTGATAAGGCAGTTAGACTCAATGATCTTCCAACTCTGATTCTATGAAACAGATTTTACTGTACGTCGGCCTGAGAACCTTGGCTACAGGGCGAGATATGCATATTTTGAATAAACAAATAATAAAAAAATTTAATCTGCTTGGAGAGTTGTTAGAGGTAGCAACTTTAGCCTCTACTCACTAGCTGCAAGTTTACATCTGCCAGCATGGTACACTGATCTGAAGACTGGAATATGACTCTGGAGACCAGGGTTCGAATCCTTGCTCAGCCATGTAAGTCACACTCTCTCAGCCTCAGAGGATGACAATGGCAGAATATTTATTATTTGCAAGCAGAGAATGAGCAACAACCAGTTCCACACCACCACTCTGACAGGGCAAGCTGAGAGATAAAGCAGGCTTAGTCCAATAAATACAAAGTATCTGTGAGCCAAAAAGATCTGTCACAGGGTGAGACATCCTCCTATTTTCAAGTAACTGAATTGCAACATACCTGCTGCAAAGCAGGTGGCCCACCCAGAGGATTGATGCTGAGCTCAAAAATGACACTGCACCAGCCCAACCCTGGCTTCCTGCCTACCTCTCAGCTCTGCAGGCTAAACACAAAACCACGCCAAAGCCCAGGAGGGAAGCCAAAGGACAGAGCATCTGAGTAGAAGCATGAGCTCATCTCCTGGATACGGCTCAGGACCAGCTTGCCAAAGAGATTGGCTGCAACTGTGCTGTACAAATCGGACACTGGCGAGCTGAGGATGTTATCCCTGGGTGACAGATGGGGGGACCAGACTTCTATTCTAACTGAACCTGGCTACCAAGCAAGCCAGAAAGACTCCTAAGGTATTACAAATAGGCAAGCCAACCAAGCTGACCACTGGCCATCACTTGCAGCCAGGGTCTATAAAAAGAGGGGTCAGTTGGTAAGTCAGGCTGGGACCCAGAGAGCCAAGGGAGGCTGTGAATTTATGACAACCTCCCCCCCTCTCAAAAAAATAAAAAATCCACAGCTCCTTTCTATTGCATTATATTACAATACTATGCTTTATAATCATAGACCTCACCTGTGTCCAGTTTTAGGGACTACAATTCAAGAGAGATGTTAACAAGCTGGATCATGTCCAGAGGAGGGTGACCAAAATAGTAAAAGGTCTGGAAACCATAAAACCCTATGAGGAACAACTTAAGGAGTTGGGGATGTTTGGCCTGGAGAAGAGAAGGTTAAGGTTAACATAGCCATGTTTAACTATTTGGAAGGGTATCATATGGAGGATGGAGCAAGCTTGTTTTCTGCCGTTGCAGAGTATAGGACATGGAGCAATGGATTCAAGCTACAGGAAAAGAAATTCCACCTAAACGTTAGGAAGAACTTCATGATGGTAAAAGCTGTTCAACAGTGGAAGATGCTCCTGATTCAGAGAGTGATGCCTTTCAATATTTTTTCACAGTAGGTTTACCATAGCCTTCCTCAGAGGCTGAAAGAGTGTGACTTGCCCAAGACCACCCAGTGGGTTTCAATGGCCTAGTGGGGATTTGAACCTTGGTCTCCAAAGTCATAGTCTAATGCTCAGACCACTACACCACATTGTGCTTAATAATAATAATAATAATAATAATAATAATAATAATAATAGGATTTATTATTTATAATAATAAATTTTATTTATATACCGCTTTTCCATAGATCAAAGCGATGTACAGACAATTACAACCATACAGACATTTCATAAAAGGATAAAATCCCATAATAAAACCATACAATTTCAGAACTCTAAGCACAATCATTCGCCTTCAAGGGTAAGCAGGGAATGGATGGCAACAGGGTAGATAACTTCATTCTTCAGGGGGGGAAGGCTTGACAAAAAAGAAGAGTTTTAAGCCTCTTTTTGA
>NC_056524.1:268106369-268155983 GCF_019175285.1 Sceloporus undulatus
TTCAGAGGATATTTGCCATTGCCACCCTGAGGTTGAGAGAGTGTGACTTGCCCAGCACACAGAGAGCTAGAGAGACAGAGAATGTAAGAAAGAGATGATCCTGTAAGCATTTTTCTGGAACTTCAGATCATTTACATTTGCCAGAATTATGAATATTGAAGGGATATATTGAAGGTTTGGGGGCTAAATTAACTTTTCAACTTTTTATTTAGGAAACTGAAGAAATGACCATGGCTCCATGGAGTTCACAGACTCTCCCATCCCAGTGAGCTGATGCTCTGCCCAGCTCTCCATCTTTCCTTCTATAAAACTTCAGTTATGTAGGCATAAAGACAGGGAGAGAGACAGATTAGACAGATAACACAGGCTAGATAAACAGATATTCCATTTCTCGGCATGCTGAGATCCATAAATTGTCTTGGGGCCCCAGTAAGCCTATGGGAAAGTGAATGAATGAGGGATGCTCTGAGATGCTTGCGCCCATCGCTCTCATTAACATCAAAGCATTTCTGCTTGGCAAATTAATTTTGCAGAGGAGAGTTGCTTCCTACTCATCATGGGTGTTTTGTGGGTGGCAATTTCTTAAAAATGCAAAAATTGCCCCTTGTTCATGTCTACCAGATACTACAAAGTGCTCTAATGTTAACAATACACTTGTTTCTTCATTTGGGAGACATTTAACAATGCTAAGGAAATTGGTCTTTACAGGCTGAGCCTCCCTTATCCAAAATGCTTGGGACCAGCAGTTTGGGATTTCTGGGGGGGGGGGGGGGTAAGATTTTGGAATACCTGTACCTCTACTTGAATAGACAGGCATAATGAGGTATTTTCTTGGAAATGGGGCCCAAGATTAAACACAATATTGATTTGTATTTCCCATGCACCATATACACATACTGTAACCTGAAGGTATTTTTATACACAATATTTTTTCATAATTTTGCTCATGAAACAACGTTTGTGTACACCGAACCATCAGAAAGCAAAGATGTCACTCTCTCAGCCAAATATGAAAAACGTTTTGGGATTTTTTTTTGGGGGGGGGGGGAATATTTTGGATTTAAGAATTTTGGATAAAAGAAACTCAACCTGTATTTTTCCATTCAGCCAGGCAGACAGATGCTGTTGTTGTTGTTTTAAAAAAATGGGTCATAGACCTGTAAAGTTGGGAGGTATCTATGAATTCATCTATCCCAACTCCCTCTCAATACAGAAAATCCACTTCCAGCTTCCCCAAGAGGGATCCTTCCAGCTTCGATTTAAAAACCTGTAACTGAGATGAGTCTGTCATTTTTAGAGGCTGCCTTTGGCCTGCTTTACTGTTGCATTGCTCATGTTGTCAAGAAATTCTTCCTCCTCCTGTCTATTTGAAATCCTTTTCCTTGTAACATGAGCCTACTGAGTCCTTTTCTCTGGCGCAACCAGGAGGGGAAAAATGCTCCACCACCTCTGTGACAGCCCTCCAAATATTTGAGGAGGATTATGAAATCATCTCTTCTCCAGGTTAAATTTACACTAAGGTATGTTTTTAAATCTGCAAATCATTGCAAATTACAGGTAATGTGCAACTCAAGTCAGAATAAGTCTCTACCTGCTAAAGTCCCTTACCAACGCAGAGGTATTTTATGTTTTCTGAGCTGGGTTTTCTTTTTGTAAGTAGGGGAGAAAAATGTAATAAACTGCTCAAGACACTTCTTCCCTCTTCAGTTTTCAATAATGTCAATGATTAGACCCTCAAGAGAATATTGGATTATTCCCTCACTCCAACAGACAGACAGGGTTTATGCAAATTGGATTTAGCAACTACAGATGATGCAATCCTTCTTGACACGTGAGGAGAAGGCTGTTCCGTGCTTATTTATTGAGTGGCAAAATGTTTCAGTTTAAAAATATGCCTTCTAAAAACAAAACAAAACAAAAAAGGCAAATTGACAATATTCTGCACTTTTTAAAAGATGCAAAAGTTACGAGAAATTTGTATGGAAATCTCAAAGCAACGTTGTCCCAAAATGCACACTCCAGACATGCTTGCAATTGGATGGTTTTATGGAATTTAAATTACTTGATAGGTATTATTGAATCCATAATATATTCCACAATTTGACGTCTTTCCATTGCATGTTTTGAGTAATTAGCTGTGATAGATCTGGAAGTAGGGCACACTTCATATTAACAGCCAAGATCCTGCTCAGCTCTTGCATGGTATAGAATTAGACTAGTATAGCTATACTGCTTGCATAGTTACATAAAAATTTGGCAGGTCCTTGCAAGCCTGTGTCACCAAAGAGTGACAGCACAAGGGAGTATCCTAGTGCAACATCCAAGGAAGCACAACCACTTACACAGCTGTGTTTAGATCAGTGCAAGGCACCTATTGAACTCTGGACAACTTACACCGAAATACACTTGGCCCTCTGTATTCATGAATTCTGCACCAACAGATTCCACCATCTATTTTTTAAAACGATTGCCGCCGGGGCCTTTGGCCTCTCACGCTCAGGGGCAAGGGGGCAATTGTCTATAGACGCCTCAGAAACATGCATTTATATTAACATTTTTTAAAAAATCAGCCTTTTTTTTGCGTGTCCTCCACTTTTAAAAAAAAAGTGTCCACCATTTGAAAATGTTGTCCTACATTTGTCCCGGTTTATTTATTTATTTAATTTTTTTAAAATTATTTAATTATTTATTTTTTGGCTTCGGCCCCCCAGTTGTCTGAGGGACAGCAACCCGGCCCCCGGCTCAAAAAGGTTGCCTACCCCTGTTTTAAAATATTCCACTCCCAAAATAAATAATAATTCCCAAAAGCAAGCTTTGATTTTGCTATTTTATATAAGAGACACCATCTTACTATGCCACTGTAGTTAATGGGACTTAAGCATTCACAGATTTTTGATATCCACAGGGGGTCCTAGAACCAAACCCCACCAGATACCAAGGGCCCACTGTATAAAACTTGGAAGACTATCTTTCCTGGATTCCACTATCCACGGATTGAAATAATTATATATACCAAACCATCCATGGATTTTGGTATCTACTAGGGGTCCTGGAACCAAACCCCAACCGATACCAAGGGCCCACTGTAGTCTAAAAATAAAATAGACTGGAATATTAAGATACCCACATTTGCAACTGTTAAGCAAATCACTAACTACCCCACTATGTTATACTACCCCACTGTGTCAGACACATGCAAACGGGGGAGACTTCAGCATTTTCACACATGTATCAGACTAAAAGAAAATAATGTGCATGAATATATTGCAGTGGTCTGCGCTAGGTGAAAAAGGTGCATCCAAGTGAACTGAATGGTCCCAGGCTAAGCTGATTCTGGAGCTACTTGATCTCGGAAGATGATGTATGTAGTTATTGTTGTGGTGGTTGCTACTTGCCTTCATGTGTCTTATGGTAACCCAATCCTAGATTTTGACAATTTCAGAGGGGGTTGCCATGCCTTTGAGGCTGAGAAAGCATGACTTGCCAAAGATCATCTGGTGAGTTTTGCTGAGGGTGCAGCTACACTGTAGAAATAATGGGGTGAAACAGATGGGCAGAATAAAGTAGCTTCCAGCCACTTTGAATGCAAGGTGATTGTATGACACATGCCTCCAAGGCCAGTGAAAACCGAAATGAAGTCATGCTTTGGAGCTAAAAACCAGAGCAAAAAGAAGCCGGGATACTTCAACTTAGTTTGGAAAATGCACATCTTCGTGCCTGCATATAATAATAATAATAATAATAATAATAATAATAATAATAATAATATCCCACCTCTTCCGTTTGGGGATCAAGGCAGATAACAACAGAGTTTATTACACACAATATAAAAACAATAAAACCCACAAAACCCTGACCCAACCCTCCCTCCCAAACTATAAAATTAACATAAAACATGATTAAAATATATAACAATACAACACTACAAGATTATTCTACAACCCACGAATGACGAGGAGATATAGTAGGAAGGACGGATAGAGTCGGTTCTGGGCGGTTATCACTCAGAGAAGGCCTGCCAGAAGATAAAGGGTTTTTTTTGCTTTTTTAAAAGCCTCCAATGAGGATAACTGGCAAATCTCTTCCGGAGGTCATTCCAAGCTTTAGGAGCTGTAGCAGATCTGGTCTTTTTTGGTGTAAAAGATTTTTCCCAGAGGAATGGAGTGTACGGGAAGGATTATATATAAAGTGCAGGGCTGCAGGAAAGCAAAAAAATGATAGTGCAACAACTCAAGAGGATGTAATTACAACATACACAAAATAAATAGTCCAGCAAGGGAGCATGGGGTGAAGGGGGCATGTGGGGGGGGGGGGATCCAAGATTGTGCTATGCCAATGGATGATTCACACATCAATGCACCAATGCCCTGTACTGGTGGAGCATCACACATACAACTGTGTGGCTGATGAAAGGGGACGACATGTGGACAGATGTGGAAGATACCTGGAGGTTACAGGCAGTGTGTTTGTGAGGTGGTGTGCCTGAATAGTGGGGAGGAGGCTACAAAAAACATTACATACCAGTGTGACTTGACACTGGATGTTTGGCCTGCCTTGGGAGAGGGCTGTAGGGACAGCAGAGTTTCAACCCACTTTTGGGCAGAGCAGGATCAAGCTGCTTTTTCCTGCCTATCTGCTCCAGCCCAATGCAATTTGATACCACTTTAAGTGCTGTAGGAACATCCTATGAAATCCAGTGATCTGTAGTTTAACATCTTTCAGTGCCAAAGAGTACTGCTGCGTCACAAAAACTACAAATCCCAGGATTGTTTAGGATGGAGCCATGTAGTTAAAAGTGGGGTCAAGCTGCATTATTTCTACAGTGTAGAGGCACCCTATGAAGGGATTCGAGCCCTGGTTTCTTAAGGTGCATCTACACTATAGAAGTAATGCAGCTTGACACCACTTTAAGTCCTGAAGCTCCATCCTATGGAATCTTGTGATTTTCATATATCTCATATAGGAAACTTGTCTCTCTCTCTCTCTCTCTCTCTCTCTCTCTCTCGTGTGTGTGTGTGTGTGTGTGTGTGTGTGTGTGAGAGAGAGAGAGAGAGAGAGAGAGAGAGAGAGAAGTTTCCTAAATGTTTCAACACCAGTTACTCTGTCATGTTCCTGTTGATTTTGAAACATTGTATTGAATTAACTCTTTTTTTAAAAAAAAATCTTAATGACTATTGGGAGATGGAGTTTGTCTCATTCTACAGCAACAAAAAAGGAGCATGTGCTTTATGGGAAATGTCACCTTGGAAAGATCTCAGAAATGTGTCTGGTCCTGCCCACATTGGAGGTAAAAAGTCCCTACATTGATTTCATCATATGCAAAAATTTCAACAACCTTTGTTTTGTTCCTTTGGCACAAAAAGTCTTCCTTGAAGCTGCATCTCTCCACTTTCCCACTTCAGATCCTTTTCTTTGTATGCATATGTGGATATAATAATAATTTTTCTTTAAAAGGGAGGGAGATGCACATTTAACAGTACACAAGTTCAGAATCAGAACAGAGCCTGCTTAAAATGCAGCTGGAAATTCAATTTCCAGGATCAAAATGGTCCAAGCAAACCAGCAGATGAGCACCGGAGTGCATCTTCTCCTTTGTGCGCATGTTGTTAAGGGGTCCAATTCTGTTCCAGGGAACAGCTAAGAAAACAACCTTTGAATGGGTTTCTTTTGTCCACATAGATCTGCACACTCGGGGAGCGGAAAGGATTTCCACAGCTTGCTCTTCAAAAGGCTATAGTTAATCGTACTAAACACACTGTATCGCTCCGTCTCTCCAGTTATCCTTGTTCCCCAACATGACTCTAAATTTAGACAGAAAGTTCCTGGAGGAAAAGGCTTTACAGATGAGAGCATAGAAGCAAATGTTGTTTCTCAAGTGAAGAGGTGGAAATCGGAGGGTCAAGTACTCCAACCCTCACCAAGACTCCTCTGCAAAGACCCTGTCATCCCTGTGGGGAAAAATATCAAATAAAATGATAGTTTTGCAATTTTGCAAAATTCTGCAAATTGCAAAAACAACACCCCACTTTCTGGACCTACTGCATGCCACAGAAGGAGCTCCCCATCTCACAAAAGCCATCCCAAAGCAAGCTGAGAAAGGACATAGACTTTTGTCATGTGACCTTTGGCTTATCCCTTATCCATTTTATTATTATTATCATTTATTTCTATAGCACCATTGATGATATGGTGCTTTACAACAGAATAAAACATTTATGACTACTTCAATATACAAGACTAGAATACAGTACTAAAATACAAAACTAAAAATCCAATAGTAAACTACAATGCTGAAAAAAGCTACACACACAAACACAAAATACAGAATAAAACACATAAATAATTAGTTTAGTTAATGAAAAATTGATATCCCATCCTTTCCCCCAGAACTTGGAAAACTGAGATCTTGGTCTAATCTGCATTGCAGAAGTAAAGCCGTTCTTCATCAGTACTAATGGTATTCTCAGATCTAAATAGTAGAATATGTTTTTGCACTGGAGGGAGAATACGATGTATTAATACACACCAAATCAATTTCCTACAGAAATAAAGTAGTTGGTCACTGCTTTAACTGCCATGGTTCCATCTGATGAAATCCTGGGATTTGTAATTTGTTGTAGCACGAGAGTGCTCTGACAGAGAAGGCTAAATGTCTCACCAAACTACAAATCCCAGAAATCCATAGCCTTGAGCGGTGGCAGTTTAAGCAGCATCAAACTGTATTAATTTTGCAGTGTACATTAGATCTCCCACATGTAATCAAGCTTTAAATACACACAAGGACACAAGACACGCTGATATAATTCCCTGCCTGTGTTCCTCTCTCCCCATTTACCTCCTTCCATGACTTCCATGGCAGGGGGTAGTGGTTTGACCATTGGACTATGACTGGTGACCAGGATTCAAATCTCATCTCAGCCATGGAAACCTACTGGATGATCTTGGGCAAGTCACACTATTTCAGCCTCAGAGGAGTGTAATGGCAAACACCCTCTGAAGAAACCTGTCAAGAATAACTCATGGTTGGGTCACCTTCAGACAGTCATAGGTCGGAAATAACTTGGCACACAACAACAACAAAGGACTGTAAGTGCCTTGCAAACTGAGCACTGCCTCACTGCACCAATGCAAACCATCATTTCATCAACTGCAATGTGGCATGGCCCCTGATGTCTTACACATCTATGCATTCCCCTCAGATGCAGATGGGCACTTTCGTCTGACACCAAATATCTGCATGCAGCTCATGGTGGCACATATGTATACATGTCTCGCTGCTGCATATTCACTTGTTCCATGTTGCCATTGCACAATCATTTGCCTCAGTCCTCGAATCTGTATTATTGGGATGGTGGAATGACAATGCTGGCTTATTTCACTGAGTTGTTGTGATGATTTATACGCTATCAAATACAACAAAACACACCCTCCAGCTTTCTCAGTTTGGCAGAGACAATCCGGATTAATCCTCTGCCATCCTACTTGTTCAGCTGCTTGTAAAAATGTCCCAGTTTTTATCCCCTCCTCCCTCTTTGCCAGCTTACTTCCACTGCTGCCAACTAAGTTCAAAGTGTAATAGGGGTTTGCATTCAGTAGATGGGGAAGGAGAGATGGAGACAGCATCTTCCCCTTTCCCTGTAGGCTCAGGCCAAAGCAAACTGCTGCAGCCTCTCCTGGCTTGTGTGCTCTTCTCCTTAATAATTTTTACCATCTTGACCACACTCTGATGTTGCTTGGCCATGTGTGTCTTGGTTTTCATCTGTGAAATATTGGAGGGTTGACAAAAGATTCTTGAGGCATATTATGGACTACATTATTTACATCCTTTTCTGACTCAGAGGTCCCTTCTTCAAATGTATTAAGTCATTGTTGCAATTGCATAAGAAAGTAAAGGGCAACAGGTTAAGCAAGTTAAGCGAGGGCAGGATTTATGACATACTACCAGGCAAAGGGCAAGTGACTACAAAAATACTGGGAAGAAATTGGTGACAGTAAGACCTGCTTGTGAGAATTGATCTGAGAAGAAAGCTGGGAGGAAGAAAATCAACACATTTGAAATGTAATGCTGAATCAGAGTTCTGTGGATAACATGGACTGCCCGAAAGACAAATGAATGGGTCTGAGAGCAATTCAAGCTTCAAGCCTCCTTAGAAGCCAAAATAACAAAACCAAATCGTAAAATGAGAGCACACATCACAATATGCAAGAATGCTCTGTCAAATAGAAGGCAGTAGGGAAAGACAACCACATTATACACTTGGTCCTCTGCATCCACGGATTCTGTATCCATGGGTTTAACCATCCATGACTTGAAAATATCCCCCCCCCCTCATAATTCCAAAAAGTAAACCTTGATATTGCCATTTTATATCAGAGACACCATTGTATTTAATGGGATTTGAGCATCCAAGGATTTCAGTATCCACGGGTGAACCAATCCCCAGCAGATACCAAGGGCCTACTATATGTGGATTGACTCCATCAAGGAAGTGATAGAAACCCGGAGTTTACAAGGCTGGAGCAGGGCTATTGAGAACAAAGTCTCTTGGAGGTCTCCCATTCATGTGGTTGCCATAAACTGAAGGTGATTTCACAACAAATAACCACAAAAGAAAAAGCTATTTGGCAACAAAATACGATCTCTGAGGAAATTTCTTCAAATGATAAACACACAGCCTTCCCTTTGGAATCTGAGATAATGTATGGGAAGACTGCAAACATTTTAAAAGCATGACAGATAGATCACAAACTCAGAAGACTATTATTAACTGACAGGAATTGTGCAAGTTCTAAGCACAAGACCAGAAATCATTACTGGCCAAGATCTTATGTCAGCATCAACCTCCACAGGTGGAGTTACACACTACGCAAACCTTACATTGAACAATATGGTGCAAATGACCCATCTGTGCAACCGAAGGCACAACCAAATGTGTATTCACCTCCATGCTCTGTTTGTAGTCTGCATCCATGTACAATGTACAACAGTGTCCTCATGAAATGAACAGGCATGCTCATGTTGCATTTGTTTACTTACAGTATTTATACCCTGCTCTTGAATCACAAAGGTTCTCAGAAATTGCAGACCATTTATGTGCCAATGGCACTGTATGTGCAACTTCAATTCCACAACCTCAAAGTCAGTGCAGCCATCCTACAACAGATAAAATATGTCCAACCAATTCCTTTAGGAAACTTAACACACACATAAGATGCCAATAGGATTCAGGTCAGTGCTTGGACTACCATCTTCAGCATCCTAGAAGTTGTAGTCCAAAACATCACTTTACCAAACATTGAACCTTCTTCATTCTCCAGCTCCGTACAACAAAACTGGTAGGCAAGCCAAAAAAAATATGTATGAACCTCTCCAGAAAATTCTCTCACCCAGCCTAGTGAAAGAGTCTTCCTTCCTTGCATCCAGATCCAGTATTTCTCCTGCAAAGAATTATTGTCTCACTTATTCTACACTTTTAAGGTTCAGAAGTTGCAAGGTAGCATCTGGCTCATGGAAGGAGGAGAACTGGTTTCTGATTATGGCAATTATCTCCAAACTTATTTGTCAAATTGACTCATCTTTCCTGGAAAAAAGGCCCTTGGCTGCACATGTGCAAATGCAAAACAGAGAAAGAGACAAAAGCATGGAAAGCTAGAAAATAAGGAAGGAGCAAAACGTATACAAGTGAAAAAGAAAGTCTTTTCCCGAATTTTCATCCAGCCAGTTTGGAAGGCAAAGTTATTCAATATTTTACGTCTCTGGAGATCTATGGCATTCAAGATTTGACGGCAGCTGGCAAGTTTTCCTTACCATTAGCAATGTAATGCAAACTTTACCAAGGAAAAAATATTGAAACAGGATATAATGTAGAAGTGCTGGACACAATTTAATTGGTTCATCATTCCTTGTTGTGTTTGTTCATACAGTGATTATTATTCTCTATGCCATCTGTATATTAGATGTTCACACCTTTGTATTCATCCTTGCTTTCAATGCTTTGTGGCCCTGGTGTTTACTTCACCGTTATGTTTCTGTAATTATATTGATTCAAGGCTTTTCACTCCTGTGCTTTTAAGCAATTGGTTTTGATTCAGATCGGACACAGCTGCTGGTTGTGCAGAGGATGTCCTGCTTATTATCAATATACAATGTGTCTGCACTACACAGGTATAATATATCAATACAATTTTAACTAACTTAAGGTATCACGTACATGTAGTTCAGTAAGGAGTTTAGAGGTCTGCAGTAGTTTAGGGTTTAAATTCCAGTTCAGCCATGGAAACCCAGCTGGTGACCTTGGGCAAATCACACTCTCTCAGCCTCAGAGGATGGCAATGGCAAACCCCGTCTGAATAAATCTGCCAAGAAAACCCCATGATGGGCTAGCCTTAGGGTCACCATAATTTGGAAACAATTTGAAGGCACGCAACAACAACAATACTAGTAGTTCAGGAGAAGGGTTTGGTTCTGTCTAGTGCAGTGGTTTTCAATCTTTGGTCCTCCGTGTGCTTTTGGACTTCAGCTCCCAGAATCCACAACTGTGAGCTGGGGCTTCTGGGAGCTAATGTCCTAGAGAACCAAAGTTTCAGAACTGTCAGTCTAGCTAGCAGCTACAGATAATGCCTGCAACTTTGCATCTACACTGCACCATAATAGAAATTTGATGCCACTTGCTAACTGTCATGGAGGCATCCTATGGAATTCTGGGAGTTGCAGTTTGAGGAGGCCCTTAGAATTCCCTGCTAAATAGTGTCAAAGGCTACCGAAGTCTATTCAGCCCTATTTTGGGGGCAGTTTCAAGTTAGCCATCATCTTAATTCAGCCTTTTTCAAGGCAATCAGCATGGAAATCAGTTTGGATTCCTAGCAGTCCTTGCCAGATGGGAGTTGCAGTCCAACACATCTTCATGACCACATAGTTTACCCAGGCCTGAATACTGCAACATTTAACCAGTGCTATCATAGGAAGCTGAGAAAGGACAGGAGGAAAAAAGAAGGAAATTTTACTCTTTATCCAGGCAGTAGTATTTCCTGTTTCTATTATGGGTGTGAAAGCTGGACAGTGAAGAAAGCCAATAGGAAGAGAATCAACTCATCTGAGATGTGATGTGGAGAGAGCCTCATCAAGGTGGAAGAGACCCCAGAGACCATCTAGTGAAATCTCATTCTTCCCTGCAGGAAGACACAATCAAAGCACTCCCAACAGACACCATAGATACTATATATCTATGGTTAGCCACCTTTGAGTCAATCCTGACTCATGGCAACCATGTGGATGAGACATCTCCAAGACTCCCTGTTCTCCACTGCTCTGCCTACATCCTGCAAATTTGTACCCGTCACCTCCCTAATAGAGTCTATCCATCTAGCCTGTGGTCTTCCTCTCTTTCTACATCCCAAATGCGGAGGGCCCCCTGTATACATATTAAAGCCTTCTGCATCTTCAGGTCATTTATTGATGTGTTCAAATATATGGATCCCACTCTACTTCCAAAGATCTCAGAGCAGCAGACAGTTGTTGCTGTAGTTGTGTGTCTTCAAGTAATTTCTGACTTATGGCAACTCTAACACAAACCTACTACAGGGTTATCTTGGCAAGATTTGTTTGGAGGGGAGGTTGGCTTTTTCTTCCTCTGCAGCTGAAAGAGTTTGACTTGCCCAAGGGTCTCCCAGTGGGCTTCCGTGGCCAAGCAGGGATTCGAACCCTGGTCTCCATGATCCTAGTCCAACACTACACCTGGTGGCCTCTCATGGGGTTTAGTCGGTCAGTTCTTTGGAGAGGGTTTCCCATTGTCTTCCTCTGAGGCTGAGAGAGTGTGATTTCTCCACAGTCACCCAGTGGGTTTCCATAGCTGCAGAGGGATTCTAACTCTGGTCTCCCGGATTCCCTGACAGAACTGGATCAGAGAACTTTGGAACAGGAGGGGACACCAAGAGGTCATCCAATCCAATCCCAAAGTGTTGCCAACCTTGATCTAACCAAGCACTCATGACTCTAGCTTTGTTGTTGTTCTTCTTCTTGTTGTTGTTCTTGTGTGCCTTCCAGCCATTTCTAATTTATGATAGCCCTAAGGTGAACCTATCTGTTCTTTGTTAAGAGGGAAAATTATTTAGTTATTTCATTTCATTTCTATGCTGCCTTTCTCCCAGAAAGCAGCCCAAGGCAGCTTACAGATGAAATTGTTTAAAACAAAAATGTGAAACTATTAAAACAGTATAAAACATACAAAAGTTAAAAAATAAATAAATAACAGGAGCACACACCCATAACATAAAAGCCTCCCTGACATGATCATATATTAAAAACCTGCTTCAATGTCTTTGCTAGTTTGCCTTTGCCTTCCTCTGAGGCTGAGAGCATGACTTGCCCAAGATCACCCTGTAGGTTTATGAAAGACAGCATATTGGGAAGCACATGGTCTTTTTTGGCTACTGGTGGAGTTGAATAGCTAATAGTGTTTAATTTATTACTTTTAATTTAATGTATGTATTAATCTCCATTATTCTTTGTAGAGTGTATGCCGTTGGCAGATCTTTATTTTTATTTTATTTTAATTGATCATACGTACAGCACTGGGTAAACCTACAGCACTTTATAAATAAATCTTAATAATAATAATAATAATAATAATAATAATAATAATAATAATAATAGCTGAACTAGGAGGTTCCTGAGCCAACATCCACCTGCTCATCTCTGATACCAAAAAGATGATAAAAGCACTGGCCTACCTTACAAAGTTGTCGCACTCATGGATGCAAAATGCTGCAGGCACTTGAGAGGAAGCAGACTGAGAATGCTCTGTTGCAAGAGGTCCATCGGCAGCTGGAGCCCCTTGTCTTCCTTCAATTCCACCTGGAGGAAAGGCAAAGCAGAGGTCACCATATAATCTTTGTCATTGTTTTTGTTGTTGTGTGCCTTGTTGTGTGGTTTCAAGTCATTTCTGACTTATGGCAACCATAAGGTGAACCTATCATGGGGTTTTCTTGGCAAGATTTATTCAGAGGAGGTTTGCCTCTCAGCCTCAGAGGATGGCTATGGCAAACCCCTTCTGAAGAAACATGCCTCACCATAAGTCAGAAACAATTTGAAGACACACTACAACAAATATATGTGTGTGTGTGTGTGTGTGTGTGTGTGTGTGTGTGTGCACGCATGAGCTATTAATTTATGTTTTTATACAGGAGCAAAGGCAAACCCCCTGTGAATAAATCTTTCCAAGAAAACCCCATGATAGCTTTGCCTTTGGGTCTCCATAAGTCGGAAATGACAACAATAATGTTACGTTGGGCAAGTCACACTCTCTCACCCTCAGAGAAAGGCAAAACACAACCTCCCTTGAACAAATCCTACCAAGAAAATGATGTGATAGATTTGCCTTTTGGTCTCCATAAGTCAGACACAACCTAAAGACACACAACAATTAATTTTTAATTTTTCTATGCTGAAGGCACAAGATCCTCCATCTGATCATGGAAACTAAGAAGTGTCAGCTCTGGTCAGTACTTGGGTGGGAGACTGCCGACGAATCCTGGGAATTGGAGGCTCTATTTCAGAGGCAGGAAGATGCCAGCCTCAGCTGCTGGTGAAATGTCAGGAATAAACTCTTTTAGAACATGGCTTCAGAACCTGAAAAAGCCACAAAAAACTATGGATGCCGGCTGTGAAAGCCTTCGACTTCACAACTCTGAGGATTCTTTGCCTAAGAAATCCTTAGGAAATTCATGGTCACCAGAAGCCAACAGGCAACTTGAAGGCACAGAGGACTTTTTCACAGGGAGGAATGTATCACCGTCCTGAAAGGGGAAGAAGGAGGGGCCTGTGATCCCAAAATGCAAGAAATTATGTAGTACTGTAGCTGATTGAATGCACAGATGAACATAGCGTTCATCCAAAAGAGAAAGCAGTGCGAATGCGAATGAAAACATCACATCAGCTTCTTGTTTTTCAATTAGTGTGTTTGCGCATGCGCAGGGAGGACAGGATCCCATGGCCGAATTGGAGATGAATTTAATACTAATGCAAACATGAATTGACTGCGAATTCACAGTGGAAAAGGATTTATAAATTTGATATTTTTCCAAATTCAGCTATTCCAGGGATGATGATGATGATGATGATGATAATAATAATAATAATAATAATAATAATAATAATAATAGATTTTATTTATATACTGCCCAATCACTGGGAATCCGAGCGGTTTACAATAGAGGGATGTCTCACAATTGTGTCTGGATTGCCTTCTGTTTGCATGAGACGTCCTTTGAAAATATTTTGCAAAATTACATGAGATACCTTGGATGAACCTGTGGTTAACCTTCCAATTTTCCCCGTGTGAACAAGTCCATAGATGCATTAAAACCTTCACATGTACACTCCTCGGATCCAGCGTGGCAGAGTGGTTTGAACATTGGACTACGACTCTGGGGACCAGGGTTCAGTTCACAACTCGATTATGAAAACCCACAGGGCAAGTCACATACTCTCAGCCTCAAGGGAAGGCAATGGCAAGACCCCTCTGAAGAAACTTGCCAAGAAAACCCTATGATAGGGTCACCTAATTGGAAGCAACTTGAAGGTGCACAACAACAATAGTTTGGATTACAACTTGGAGCGAATTCAGCACCTGTTGATGGTGGGAGTGTGTGGCCTTTATGGGTATACCACCAAATGGCTATTTTTGGAAGAACTGGGACAGAGGTTGGAAGGAAGCAGATGCTGCTCTTCAGTCTCCTGCATCAATTCTGATCCAGATTTTCCTTCCCTGGCTGGATTTTCCCTGTTTTTCCAGACTTTTCTGTCCAGCTTTCCTTTTTCTTCCATTCCAAGAAATCCACAATTTGGGAATGTGGAGACACAGCTGGGCTTCCTTCCCCCCAAGGCACACGCAAGACCCCCTCCAATAACAGGGGAGGAATCCCCCCAGATTGTTGCAAAAAACCCAGACCTAAAAGGATCACAGGAAGGAGGACTCAGGGTGACCAGATGTCATAACCGCAAAGGAGGACAAGGCACTGCCGAATGTAGGACATTCAAGAGAAAATTGTAGGCATTACCAAATAAAAGCTTAAAGCACTAACAGGAATATAAGCGCATGCTTCTTCGTCATGCTCGAAATGGAGGGCACTTTGGAATTCCTGCCGGACAGAAGGCTGAAATGGAGGACGTGTCCTGGAAAAGGAGGACATCTGGTCATCCTGGGAGAAGACTCTATGCTCCAGGTCCTCCTTCCTTTCCTTCCTTCGTGCAAAGATGCTGACCATGATGGTTTCGTTTTTATCCCACCTTTTCCCCCATCTTGGGACTCAAGACTTGTCTGGAAAGCAGCACAGATTAAAAGGGAAGCATTCTTAGGACTAGAAAGGCATTTTTCCTTTTTTCCAAATCACTGAGTGAGTGGATGCCTGTTCACTTCCCATGAATCTCAGGGGGGTTTCTAGGCAAGGGATCCTCAGAGCTGGTTTTGCCTGTCCCTTCCTCGGCCACAGAACCTCCAGCAACTGAGATTCGTCAGCGGTCTCCCATCCAAGTCCTAACCGGGGCTGACCCTGCTTAGCTTCCAACATCCGATGGGCAGAAGGTGGAAATGGAGGACGCGCCCTGGGAAAGGAGGACTAGTTTGGTCACCCTGAGCGGAGGACGTTTTTGGAAGGTGGAAATGGAGGACGGGTCCTGCAAAAAAAGGACGCCACCCTGAATGGAGGACCTTTTTGGAATTTCTCCTGGAGAGAAGGTGGGAATGGAGGACGCGTCCTGGAAAAGGAGGACAGGTTTGATCCCCCTGAGCGGAGGACTTTCTTTGGGGCATTGCTCCTGGAGAGAAGGTGGGAATGGAGGAGGAGCGTCCTGGCAAAGGAGGACTGGCCGGCGAAGGGACCCTGCTTCGGGGAAGAAGGCGAGAAGGCTCCGCTCCCGCCCTCTTTCCGCCCGGACCCACCTCAGCCTCCTCCGGGGCTCCGCCGCCCGACCTCCGGCGCGCCTCCAGTCCGGCCGCTTGCCTCCGATGGACGCTGCCCGGACTCCCGGCCAGGAGCCGCAGCTGCTGATTGGAGCAGGGGGCCGTGACGTCAAAGTATGCAAAGCAGGGGGCGGGTCTGAGGGAAGGGAGGCGGGGCGGAGGAGGAGGAGGAGGAGAGAGGAAAAGGAGGAGGAAGAGAGAGGGAGGAGAGAGAGGAGAAGAAAAAGAGGAGAGAGGAAAAGAAGGAAGAGGAGGAGAAGGAAGAAAAAGAAGGGGAAGGGGAGGAGGGGAAGAAAGGGAGGAGCAAGAAGAGGAGGGGAGGAAGAAGACAAAGGAGAGAGGAAAAGAAGGGAGAGGAGGAGGAACTGGAAGAAGAAAAGGAGGAGAACGAAGGAAAGGAAGAGGAGGAAGGAAGAGGAGGAGAAAAATAAGAAGAGGAAAAGAGGAGGAAGAAGAAGGAAGAAGAAGGAAGGGGAGGAAGATGGAAAAGGAGAGAAAGGGAGAAGGAGGAGAAGAAAAGGAAGAGGAGGAAGAAAGGGAGGAAGAAAAAAGAAGGGAGGGAGAGGATGGAAGAGGAAGAAGAAGGGGGGAGGAGAAGAGTGAGGAAAAGGCGAAGGAGGGCCAGGTGGGCAACGGAGGGGGCCTTGACGAGAGATGCTCACTTGTGGCGACCAGGACCTTGAGGAGGGCAACCAACTCAGGAAAGTTTTTTGGGGAGTCATGAGGAAGGAGGAGGGGAAGCCATGTGCTGTTGTTGTGAACCTTCATGTCATTTCCAGCTTATGATGCCCCTAAGGCGGACCTGCCTTGGGGCTTTCTTGGCAAGGTTTGTTCAGAGGAGGGTTGCCATGGCCTCCCCCTGGGACTGAGAGAGTGTGACTTGCCAAGGTCCCCCAGTGGCTTTCATGGCCAAACTGGGAATCGAACCCTGATCTCCAGCCACTAGGCCACGCCAACTCTCATGGCTGCTGCTTAACGCAGGACATCCTGCCCAGTGGTGAGTGGTTCCCCTGGCCCAAGGGGCCTAAGTAGTATGGCTAGAAGTTGCCCAGGAGCGCCAGAGGAAGCCTTTAATCCCAGGATCCCGAGAGGAGCAAAATGTTTTTCTATGCTACAATCCCACCATTCTGCTCTCTCTTTCTGCAATTTCCCCACAGTCCCTCGGTGCAGGTTCTGCTCCTCCTCCTCACTCATGGTTTGTATCTGTCAGAGCATTGGCATCAAGGCTTCTTTTGTAGATTTATCTTTTCTTTCCTCAAGGAGGTTCTGGGGTGTCTTCTAGCAGGAACACGGAGGTATCTCTCATGGTCAGTTGGTCAGCGTTGCTTGGGAAGAAGAGGTCAGAGGTCAGTAAAGTTGATTCCCCTTTGTTCTCTGTCCTCTTCCTCTCTCTGCTCTCACTAAGCAATAGAGACAGAAACCAGGTTATGCTACCAAAGATGCTTTTTCTTCTTACACACATGAGAGTCAGCTCTAGGGACTCTTCTGCCAAGTATAGTTTTCTCTACTGATTACTGTATATATTCATGTATAGGTCTAGAGATTTACTGTATATATTCTTGTATAAGTAGAAATTTACTGGTAGTTATTTTGTAGAACCTAGATGTAGCAATAAAGTAAGTTTCTTTTTAGTTTTTTGTGGGTTTTTTGGGCTATGTGGCCATGTTCTAGAAGAGTTTATTCTTCTTTATTCTTTCATTTTCTTTTTACCTACCAATGTATCCTGTTTATTTGCCAGAAACTCAGATCTAGTTGTTTTTACCAAATACCTGTGGAGTCCATGCTTTTTGCTGTCCTGCTGCTGCCGCTGCTGAACTTTCTTAAGCACAAATAAAGTTTTGGAAAGCTTCTTCTACCACTGCAACTTCCAGACTTCAAAACTGGATTTTTTTATCATCTTCAACATGGTGTAGTGGTTTGAGTGTTGGACTAGGACTCTGGAGACCAGGGTGCAAATCCCCGCTCAGCCATAAAACCTACTAGGTGAGTTTGGGCTAGTCACATGCTCTCAGACTCGGGGAATGGCAATGGCAAACCTCTAAAAAAATTGGCCAAGAAAACCCCATCATAGAGTCGCCATAAGTTGGTAATGACTTGAAGCCACACAACAACAACAACAACGGGGGAAATTTAGGTCATTTCTGGTCTGGGTGAGGCTAGCAGCAAGTGCTGGGAGAAAAATTTAGTCCAAGATTCCCAAGATGTTTGAATGTTATCAAAGCCACATTGAGAGCATCTCAACTTTGGCCCATTGTCTGGCCCTTTTAGGATACTCCGTGACCCCTCTTAGAGCTACAATATTTTCTTCTTTTAGGCTTATCCTCTTATCCATTATCTTCTCTTCTGCCTGAGAGCAGAATCCTGTTGGTGTCTTACCCCTGCAGAAACCGATGGGCATTATTTTTCAAATCAATGCACAACAACTATATTCACTTCAGGGTTACTGAAGCAGAATCACGCATGAAGTACCATTGTGCCTCAATTTGTACTGCATACACATGCACAGTGTGTAGGAGCCAGTGTGGCGTAGAGGTCTGAGTGTTGGACAAGACCAAGATTTGATTCCCAGCTTGGCCATGAAGCCCATGGGCAAGTCATAATCTCTCAACCTCAGGGGAAGTCAACGTCAAACCTCCTCTGATGAAATCTGGCCAAGAAAACCCCATGGTAGGTTTGCCTTAGGGTTGTCATAAGTCAGAAGCAACTTGAAGGCTCACAAGAACAACATATACACATGGTTGTGCATGCACATTGAGAGGTGTTGCACACTGTGCATGGAAATATACATGGTGATTTCATTATGCATTCAGTGAGCAACTGCTGCTTAACCACAGAGTAAATCCACTAGTCTTAATTTGATTAATTAATTGATATTCTGTTTTTCTCCCAATGATGGGGACAAAGATGACTTACAGTAATGGTCCAGCTCCTCAATTTAAGATCTCACGTCTTTCTCCTCCACCAACATTTCAGCCAAATTAAGAAGATAGTTGAAGAATGGGACATAATTGTGATTAAAAATCTCATCTGTTATAGGCTTGCTTTCTAATTTTATCTCTCCTGCTGAGAAAAGAGCCAGGTACATCCTTTGAACCCCGGTTATTGCAAACATGCATATACACCATACAATTGGGGTCAAAAAACATGACCCCCTAAATTTTGGCTCTTGAACATTTGGAGCTCTGCCTTTTGCTTTTGTTTAATCTACTGTGAGTCACACTTACATGAGCAAGCATTGTTATTTCCATGAAATCATCTGCCCTCCTGCAACATCTTAACCTTTGCGCAACAAAGAAATCTGTCATCTTGTGGTATTTTAGCTCTTTTGTGACAAACTCTTATTATTCATGGTCCTTGTAAAAGAAGCAACTTGGGACCCATTGAAACCACAATATTCATCAGGCAGTGTCACCATAAACGTGTGTGTGCAATAGATGTAAATATATAATAGATTTTATAATATAGCATAAAATGTAACATTGAACATCCAAGGATTTTGAACTGAAGTAAACAACACAAAGAAGGGCAGCGCAGACAAAAGTAGGTGACAGGCAATGACGCACATGGGTTTTCTATGGAAATTTGACTTCTGAGCCTAGAAAAAGCAATCTAAAAATTTGAAAACAAAATTCAAAATGTGGGGCTTTTTAAATATATGGCAAAATGACCTTCAACAGACTGAAAAGCTGGGCCAGAGCTAACAAAATGAATTTCAAAAGGAAGAAATGTAGGGCACTACACTTGGACAGCAAAAATGAAATGCACAGATATAGATAGCATGAGTGACACCTGGCTTGACAACAATACATACTAAAAGGATAGGAGTCTTAGTGGAGCACAGGTTGAACATGAGCCAATAGTGTGATGCAGCAGTTAACAAAGCCAGTGTGGTTTTATGCTGCTTCAATAGAAGTACTGTATAGTGTCTAAATCAAGGGAAATAATAGTGCCATTCTATTCTGCTTTGGTCAGGCCTCACTTGGAATATTGTGTCCAGTTCTGGGCACCACAATTCAAAGAGGATGTGGATAAGGTGGAGCATGTCCAGTGTGTGTGTGTTGTTGTTGTCTTCAAGCCATTTATGATTTATGATGATCCTAAGGTGAACCTATCATGGGGTTTTCTTGGCAAGATTTGTTCAGAGGAGGTTTGCTGTTGTCTTCCTCTGAGGCTGAGAGCATGTGACTTGCCCAAGGGCACCTAGTGGGCTTTATGGCTGAGCTGGAAGTCAAACCCTGGTCTTCAGAGTTGTAGTCCAACACTCAAACCAATACCCCATGCTGGCTAGAGGATGGTGACCAAAACAACGAAAGGTCTGGAAACCATTCCCTGTGAGGATCAGAGGAAGGAAAAGGCCAATAAAATTGTCTCAAGGCATCTTAAGGACTAACAATTTCCTGTTGCACAAACTTTTTGGGGATGCATTAAGTGCTGCCTGCAAGTGACAGGTGTGTTTTTCTATATGGATCCTAGAAGAGGGCCACAAAATTTGCAAAGTGCAGCCAGTGACAGTTCTATCTAATGCTTTAACACATACAAGGTATACAAGAGAGTAAGATAAGGTTCAGGGATCATGAGACTCCCATGCCGAAACAGTTGCACTGGCTCTGGGCCCATTTCTGAGTAGAATTCAAGGTGCTGGTTTTGACATTTAAAGCCATGTACTACTCTATCTATCTATCTATCTATCTATCTATCTATCTATATGACAGTCAAAAAATTGGAAGGTTGGCAGTTCGAGGCCTGGGTGCTGCATGATGGAGTGAGCTCCCATGACCAGTCCCAGCTTCTGCCAACCTAGCAGTTCGAAAGCTTGCAAATGCAAGTAGATAAATAGGTAACACTTCTCAGTGGAAAGGTAACAGCGTTCGGTGTAGTCATACTGGCCACATGACTACCAGAGAAGTCATCGGACAATGCTGGCTTTTCAGCTTAGTTATGGAGAGGAGCCCTGCCCTTACAGTAGGTTATGAATAGACATTCGTGTCAAGGGACTACCTTTACCTTTACTATATTATACTGAAAGATTGTATTTCCTTCTGCAAGTCAGTATGAGCTTTAGGATCTCAAGGTGGGCTTTCCCTCAGTCCTACCACCTTCACAGGCCTGTTTGATGAGGATGGGAAACAGGGCTTTCCCAGTGGCTGCTCCCAGATTGGGGAACTCCTTGCCACTGGGGGTCCGCTTGGCTCCCTTCCTCTTTCCGCCAGCAGGTTGACACATTCTCATTTAGACAGGCTTCTGGTGTGTGATTTTTTTTTCTTATACAGTGTTTGTTTGTATACGTGTGTGTGTGTGTGTGTGTGTGTGTGTGTGTGTGTATTTGGTGTGCTGTTTTTAAAGCCTTAATGTTTTTAATTTTTAAAAAAATGGTTTTAACTATGCTGTTGTTTTTAACTGTTGTGTATTAATACTGACATTATTTAATTACTTTTAACAGTCATAATGTATGTTTTAGTTGTATCCTTTTTAAATTATTGCAAGCCACCTTGAATCCCATTTTGGGAGAAAGACAGGATGTAAATCCAGTAAGTAAACAAAATAAAAAGCTATGTGTGGCTGCAAATAATTCAGAGAAACTGCCTTCTTGGGCACCATTTTAATTAGCAGCAACATCATTGTGTTGTTGTTGTGTATCCATGTCCATTGAATTCAAAATGAAGGCAATTAAGTGTCTATGTATGAAAATCTGCAGCAATTCCTGTTATGCACTTACATGTAGATTACCTCTCAGTCTCCAAGGCCTAAATGACTGGAGCTTTGGGTTCTTTGTGGTTCAGATGCTACCTAAGAATCTAGAAATCAGGGAGCGACCATCAGATAATGTGGCACCTTCCAGGCAGCGTTGCCAACAAGCCTCAAAGATATTCCCTGGAATGTTTTTCCAAAATCTCCAGAATTCCCCAATATTTACTGGAATATTCAGTCAAAATCCCCGGAAAGAAATTAATTAAATTCCTCAGATTCCAAGGAATTCCCCGGAAATAGGTAATGCTACTTCCAGGCAGGGTCACTGTTTTGTAATTATGCCATTATGGTTTAATCTGTGGATATTTCCTTCAGATGGTTTGTTAGTCCGTTTGGAATTGCTCCCAGAAGTGCTCCAGCCAGGCCTTGTGTTATGAAAGAGGAGGAAGAAGAGGAGGAGGAGGGAAGGAGAGAGAGAGGGAAAGAAAGAGAGAGAAAGAGGGAGAGGGAGAGAAGAATGGGAGGGGGGAGGGAGGGAGGGAGGGAGGGGAAGGAGGGAGGGAGGGAGGGAGGGAGGAAGGGAGGAAGGAAGGAAGGAAGGAAGAAATCGGGGGAGGGGAGAGAGGAGGACAGAAGGAAGAGGAGGAGAAGGGAGAGGGAAGGAGGAGAAAAGGAGAGAGAGAGAGGGAAGGAAGGAAGGCTAGGGAGAGAGGGAGAGCAGGAGAAGGAAGGAAGGAGATAGAGGAGGGCAGGAGGAAGAGTGGGAGAAGGGAGAGGGAGGGAGGGAAGGAAGGAAAGAAGGAAAGAAAGAAAGAAAGAAAGAAAGAGGAGGGTGGGAGGGAGGGAGGGAAAGTGGGAGAAAGGAGAGAGAGGTGGAAGAAAGGAAAGAAGGGAGGAAGGCTAGGGAGAAAGAGAAAGGAGGGGGGGAAGAAGAAGGAGAAGGAAAGAAGGAGGGAGGGAGCGCTTGCATTGCACCTGCACCTGAGGCTGTCATCTACATCTTTTCTTGTCCCCAAGAAATTTTACAAATTGCAATATTGTTGCAGTACCAATTACAGCAAGATACAGTTGAAGCGTGCAAAAGAACAACATCAAAACAGAATTAAACTACCAACATTGAAATACCATTTAATACGCACAGTTAAAAATTAGAAAAACGGGTGTTTGCTGTTCTTCAAGGCCCAGTTAAAACAACCAGAACAGTGCCAGACCCCGATTGAAAGCTCTTGCTTTAAAACAATGGGCAGCAGCTTCAGTGCTGGAGATCAATGCTTTGCTCCTTGAATCACAAGAGAGGTCAAAAATGACCCATGCACCCCCAATATAAAATATCTGGTTCTAAAAATAGGTTTTTGTTTGTTTTTAATATATTAGAAGGGAACGTGGTTGGAAACAACCTGAAAGTGTAGAACAAAAGCAACAAGAAGTTGAAGCTGACTTGATGCAAAACAACAACCACAACATCTTTAAAGGCTGAGAGTTCTCTGGATTGCATGGACCCACAGAAAGACAAACAAAGGGGTCCCAGAGCAAAACAAGACTGAACTCTCTTACGAAGCCAGCTTCACTAAACTGAGGCTGTTGTAATGTTGGGAATAGTTTGATTCCATTTTAATGTGGGTTTGTTTGTTTTTTTGTATACTTTTAGCTGTGCTGTTCTTTTTAAACTTGTAAGCCACCTTGAGACTCAATTTTGCAGAAAGGCAGGGTGTTGTCAGTGTTATTGATGCAGCATTCTGAAATCCAAAATATTCCAAAATCCAAAATTTTGGATGGCTGAGATAGTGACACCTTTGCTTTCTGGCAGTCCAGTGGACACAGACTTTGTTTCATGCACAAAAATATTAAAAATATTGTCTATAAAGTTACCTTCAGAAGAGTGTAGCGCAATGGTTTGGGCATTGCACTAGGACACTGGGAGACCAGGCTTCCAATCTCTGCTCAGCCATGGAAACCCACTGGGTGAACTTAGACAAGTCATACTCTCTCAGCCTCAGAGGATGGCAATGGCAAACCTCCTTCTGACGAAACCTGCCACGAAAATCCTATCATAGGTTTGCCTTAGGGGAAATGACTTGAAGTCACGCAGCAACAACAAGAAGAACAACAAAACTGCATATAAGGTGCATACAAAATATAAATGAGTTTCATGTTTAAACCTGGAACCCATCTCCAAAATATCTCTGTATGTATTTGCAAATATTCCAAAATCCACCACCCCCAAAACCCTCCAAAATCCAAAACACTTCTGGTCCCAGGCATTTTGGATAAGGGAGACTCAACCTGTAATAATATGAAATGACACTACTCATTGGAAAAATGGAAATGCTTTATAAAGTGGAAGGTAATCGGAAATAAAAGGAAGACTGCATGTGAAGTAGATTGATTCCATCCCAGCAACTGCCCTGAGTTTGCAAGACCTGAGCTGTGCATAAGTTGTGTGTGTGTGTGTGTGTGTCTCCTGGAGGTCATTCATTCATAGAGATGCCACACGTCAAAGTCAACTGGACAGCAAGAATAATAATGCACCCTTAGAGCAACACTTTGTCCACTCCTGAATTGCAAAACCTTTTCATCCCCAGTCAAAGCAACGCAGGCAGAATCAACTCTTTAAAAACACAATATTTGACCCCTCCATGAAACTCTGATGGGGTGGAGGTGAGAGGAGGGGTGGTTACTACAGTAACTCCTGTTTCTGTAAGGTCACATCACAGGTGCAATGGCTCCCTCTCCTGTTCAAATCCTGGTTTCCACTTTTAGATACTGTTGTTATTGTGCACTTGTGGACATAGAAGCATAGGTTCCTAGAGCTGGAAGGGGTCCCCAGAGGCCATCAAGTCCAATTCCCTGCTCAATGGAGGAAATCCAGCTAGAGCATCCTCAGCTGGGAGCTGTCTAGCTTTTTTTTTTTTTTTTTTTTTTTTAAGATGGTCAGAGAAAGAGATCCTCACCACTTTTCTCTGGTAAATTGTTTCCCTTGTTGAACAGCTCTTACCATCAAGAAGTTCCATCTCGTACTCTGTTGTTGCTGTGTGGCTTCATGGGGTTTTCGTGGCAAAATTTGTTCCGAAGTGGTTTGCCATTGCCTTCCCCTGAGGCTGAGAGAGTGCAATTTGCCCAAAGTTACCCAAGCAGTTTTATGGCCAAGCTGGGAATAGAACCCTCCAGAATCATAGCCCAATAAACAAAGCATTATCCCATGCAGGCTAAAAAAAATTGGCTTCTTTGATACAGCTTCATACGGCTG
Organism: Sceloporus undulatus; assembly: GCF_019175285.1. Classification (NCBI taxonomy): domain Eukaryota; kingdom Metazoa; phylum Chordata; class Lepidosauria; order Squamata; family Phrynosomatidae; genus Sceloporus; species Sceloporus undulatus. The sequence continues at coordinate 268,131,264 of NC_056524.1, forward strand.
GCTCATTTTCAATTTATGATTAGCAATAATCCCAAACTTCTTTCCCCATTTATTTATATTTACATATACATATACATATACATATACATATATATATATATATATATATATATATATACCTGCCTTTCTCTGGACATGGGACCCAAGGCGGCTTATCCCTGCTGAGCATGTATGGTGTGATGTAGTGGCTAGAGCTCAGCTGGACTCTGCTGGACAATTCATATGCTTTCAGGGGCTGCATTAACTATCAATTCCTCCCCAGGAGCAACAAACAAACAAAGAACAGGTATTTGTACACAAGTGGTATGCAAAGGATCTCTTTTAGCAACCTTGCAGAATTCATCACTCTCTTCTTGGCAAAGAAGGCAATAGCAAATGAATATTTTCTCCATCCCTACTCTGCATAGGCTGAGAATCTTTCCCTTTCCTATGGGTTTCAGGGCTGAATCCTGGCTTTAAAAGAAAAGGGAAGACAAAAGCAACTTTCTTGTCTGCTATTTAGTGGCTTCTTCCATCCCTCCACCAAGGGAGGTCATAGCCAGAGAGAGCTCTCCATTTGCAAGAGATCTCCTTCTTCGTGCAAAAAGTGTCCATGAGCAGCGAATTTTGCATAGAAACAGAGAGAACAGTGAGAACTTTTGCCCTTGGCAAGCAACTGAATGCCCACAGATGATTTCTGCCATGCCAGAAGACTAATTGCAGTGGGGGTTTCGGAGGCATGCACCAGCAAGTCTCTGAACATTAACTGATTACACTCCTGGGTGGGCAGATTGAAACTATCTCTAAAAACTGTGTCCCCCCCCCCCAGTGCCAAGCTCAATAAAAGACTTAAGAGTGGCAGAGGGAAGAAGTTGTAAGCGATTCCTCCTGGGATCTCCTGGTTCCATTTCAATTATCCGGACCCATTAATGGTGTCTGTATGTGTGTGTCTCTCTCTGTGTGTGTCGTGGGGTGTTATTCTCTTCTGAACTGGCCTCATTAGATGAATTCCCCCCATAGCTCAGAAAAGGGCAAGGTACTGATTAAAAAAATAAAATAAAAATGAGGATGCATAAGCCCCTGACTCTGCACATGATAAATGGTGTCACAGATTAACATTTGCTAGGCTGACAACCAGGAAACCTCCAAAATAGAACTAAACTGTTACCAAAGATGTGTTCTGTAATTACCGCCCCTTCCCACCATTTCTCCCTCCTGAGCGAAAGGATGGATGTAGCAGCCTGTGCTGGAGTGTGTTTATATACACACGTAACTTTTTTTATTAGGGAAAGGGATTGCTCAAGGAAAAGAGAAAATGTAAAGACCCTTTAGCAGGAGGGTGAGAAGGTTGCAAGATCCCTGGAGACTGCTTAAAATTAAGGCGCTATGGCAAACCCACATGTACACACTGGTGCTTTAGCACTGTCTGCTTGTTTTGTTGTTGTGTGCCAACTTGAAGTTGTTTCCATTTTATGACGACCCTAACGGAAACCTGTCATCGGGTTTTCTTGGCAAATTTCAGAGGGGGTTTGCCACTGCCATCTTCTCTGAGGCTGAGAGAGTGTGACTCACCCAAGGTCACTCAGTGGATTTACATGGCCAAGCCAGGATTTGAACTTTAGTTTCCAGAGTCCTAGTCCAACGCTCAAACCACTATACAACACTGGCTTATTTATCACCCTCAAAAACTGTAGGGGTGTGCACTCTTTGTTTTATCATCAATGTGTGTGCGAGCACACACATGAATGCATTTTGTGCATAGAACCAAGCAGCTAGCACTAAGACTTGGAATGGCAGCCTTGAAGGAACAAGATCCTCAGTTGTAAAGTTATATCAGTGAATACAAAATCTATGCCATAGTATTTCTTGTAGCACCTTTGAGACTAAGGAGCTTGTCGCTTGGTGTTCGAAATCAGCTCCAGCCTCCTGGGCTGCAGCTGGAATGCGGGAGGGAGCTGGAGATTATCGCACACTAAATCACCACCCACTAAAAAGTGCTGGCAGAGCAGGGCTGGGACCCGCGCTGATGGCGGCTGGCAATTTGGCAGCAATTTATTGTGTGATAATCACTGCCTCCATCCCACATCCCGGCTTAAGTCCGGGAGGCTGGAGCCGATTTAAAATGCCAAGCGATAAGCTCCTAACTGGAAGAAAGAAGTTGGTAGCATCAGCTTTTGTAGACTTGAGCCTACTTTCTCAGATGCATGGATTAGAAAGAAGCTGGTAGCATAAGCTTTCATATGTTCACTGCATGCATCTGTGGAAGTAGGCTCAAGTCTACAGAGGCTCATGCCACCAACTTCTGTCTTTCAGTTAGTCTCAAGGGTGTTACCACTTCCTTTTGCATACTGATTTTCCAGCCTAACACGGCTATGTCTCTAAATAGTATTTCTGATTTTTGCATATGTTTTTGAAAGACGGAAAGTGAACAGAGCAGACAGGAAAAGTATCAACTCATTGGAAGTATGGGTCTATTCTATAGATACTTTGGACTGTCAAAAAAGACAAATAGATCTTAGAGCAAATCAAACTTGAACTTTCACTAGAAGCCAACTAAACTGAGTCTGTTGTACCTTGGATGTATCATGAGCCAAAATGTCCTAGTCTCTGGAGCAGCAGAAAATAAGCTTGTTCCTTCCTCTACATGAGATAACTTCAGATATTTAAGGATGGCTATCATATCATATTAGTTGCCATGGAACCCTGGGATTTGTACTTTGAATTTGAATTTATCATTCTTTCCCAGTGAGGTCTGGTGCCTCCCCAAACTATACATCCCTCTGGTTTCCATAGGATGCTTCCATGGCTATTAAAATTGAATCGCAGTGCTATAAGTGTATAGTGTGAAAGGTCCCAGGGTGGGTTGGAGATCTCTCATTCAGAAGATTAAGCTGAAGCCAACTTGAAGGGACGTGACAAGGAGAAACACATTTTAAAATAGATCCTCCTAATCCAGAAATTGCCTAGGAAAATTATGGAATTATTGCCCTCCCAATTCTTTAAACCTTTGACAGATTCCACAGGTAAGAGGAACAGAATATTTGTCATCTCATAGCTCTGCATTACTTTATTTTATTTTTAAATCTCTATCTCCTCTTCCCCACCTCCTCCCCTTTGTCAGCAATCTCTTCTTCTTGCAACATTGTCATCCATTTTCCACAGGGTTTTTTTTTTTTGGACTACAGCTCCCAAAATCCTCTAGCCAAAACACCTTTTGAAGGAGTGGTTGCCTGTGAAGAAAGACTCCCCTGGGATTCTGCAGGGGAACATGGGACAGTGGGTGAGCTTGCAGTTGCATCATTCTCATGAGAACAGAAGGCTTTGGCTAAAGTGGCCTTGTGTATCATTCTACATGGCTCTTCCACAAAACCTATGGTTCCTTTCGTCAATGCTGGATTTCAGATTGCTCCTTAGGGCAGAATCATACAATCAGAATGGATTGCAAGGATCAGGAATCCGCCTAATCTAATGAAAGGATGCTCCTCCACCACCAAGCAGCTCCTGCACCCAGGAAGTTATTCCTAATATTTAATCCCTCCCCCTTTCATAGAATCATTGGATCGTAGAGTTGGAAGAGACCCCAAGAACCATCCAATCCAACCCCTTTCTGCCATACAGGAAGACATTAAAAAGTCCTCCCTGTGACAGATGGCCATCTGTTTGACAACCTCCAAAGAAGGAGACTCCACCACTTTCTGAAGTTTATCACAGGAAGGAGATTAAGAGTTTACTGCCATTAATGTAGTCACAAAGAAGCATTAACATGCATCTTTTTACTTTCGGGATTTCAGCGACAATGCATTTCCGATATCACTTTATTGCACATGATAATTATTCACACAATTACTCACCATTTCTACTTCATTTGCGGGATGCTTTAAATGTGCTTTAATCCCTCTTTAATGTCGCCATCAATCTCAGTGTAATAAACTTTTCTGAGGCAGCATCTTTTACAGCCCTTGCCCCCAGAAGGTTCTTCCTAATGTTTATGTGAAATCCCTTTTCATATAGCTTGAATCCATGACTCGGTGTCTTCATCTTTGGAGCAACAGAAAACAAGCTTGCTCCTTCCTCAATATGACAGCCTTCCAAATATTTAAACATGGCTATCAGATCATCTTTAACCTTCTATTCCCCAGGCTAAATATACCCAGCTCTTCTCCAGAATTCAAATTCCTTCCATCATGTTTAAAAAGAAATGTGTGAGTTTCTCAACATTACAGTTAGCATGGGAAGTGTTTGCATGGGAAGACAGATAGTTGTGATACATAACCACAGTGCAGCCGTCTTTTTTCAGATCCAATGCATGAAGCTTGTTATTTCTAGATGGTTACAATTTTGGTAGCCTTCAGTTGTGAAATATCATAAGCTGTCATCTATCAAACACTAATTGCTACATATCTTCCAACCTTTCACAAATGAAAACTGGGACACAGGTGACCATGCAACATCAGAATGTGGTCAAGATGGCAAATGTTATTAACAAGGAAGAACACACTATGAGAGGCTGCAGCAGTTTACTTTTTATATACAGTAAAGGACACAATTCTACCTCTTCCCCCCCGACATCCCTCCCCTGAATTAACTCCATACAAACTACTTTCACTTTTGCACTCAGTTTGCAGGAATTAAAGTAACATGAGGGAGAAAGATGGAGGAGCAGAGAGAAAGTGGGACATTTGAAAAGCTGCTGGAAATGTGGGATGACAGAGGATTAATCGGGACTGTCCCTGCAAAATCGGGACAGTTACAGGGTATTATTGCACCTTAATGTACCAGGCCCTTTCAAACTATCAGAGTCTTCATAGAACAGAGTTGGAAGGGACTACAGAGGCCTTGAAATCTAACCCCCTCCCAAACCACCATGGAGGAATCCATAATTAAAGCACACCTACAAAATAGCCATGATCTAAACTCTGTTAAAGACCTGAGAAGTTGATCAGTCCACCTTCTTTCAAGGCAGTCCTTTCCACTGTTAAACAGTTCTTACAGTCAAGAGATTCTTCCCAAATAATGTTTAGCCTGACTCTCCTTTCTTGTAATTTCAATCTATTCATTCATGCTCTATTCTTGGGAACAGAGGAAAACAATCTCACACAACTTCTACATAACATTCCTTCAAATATTTCAAGATGGCTGTCATGTCATCTCCCAGTCTTCTCTTCTACGTGCTAAAGATGCTGAACCTCCCTAAGCCATTCCTGCTAGAGTTTGGTTTCCAGACCTGTCACCACCTTGGTTGCCTTCCTCTGGACCCATTTGACCTTGTCAATATCTTTCTTGAGGTGTACTGGTCAAGGTTGGACATAGAACTCCATATGAAATTTGACCAAGCCAAAATAGATCTTTTTTTATTATTTTTTGTCTTTTGACCTCTTTATGCAGCCTAGAATTGTATTGGCCTTTTTGGTTATTGCATCACACCGCATTGACTCAGGTTTACCTTGTGGTCTAGCCAGACCCCTATATCCTTTTCATATGGACTGTTTCCAATGCTTATCTGCACTGGCCATGATACTCTGGCAGCAACCCTGTGTATTCTGGCCCTGCACCTGCCCTGACCTCCCCCTGTTACCTTGGCATCTATTTCTGCTCTGTGGCAGCTGTCTGCATGGGTGTCCTTCCAAGACCCCTTGGCACTTCCAACCACCACCATGGGCCACTTGCTTCTGAGATCAGAACAATATGCCCAGCAAAAATCACATGGCTAGTCACCTTATTCTGATCTTAGGCAGTTTACAGACCGCCCTTTTGGGGCGGCCTGTTCCCGCCCCTTTCCCCTCCGGACCGGAGCCTCAGCTACCACAGCAGCAGCCTCTGAGGCCCTGATCTGCCGCTTTCCAGGCTGCGGGGAAGCGGCAAAAGGCCACTTACCCGCGGCCTGGAAAGGGGTATCCTTGGGGCTTCATGCTCCAAGGATACCCGGCGGTGGTGGGGACAAACAGAAAGGGACCACTTGGCCCCTTTCTGCTTTGCATTGCTGCCGCAGCTGTCTAAAGGCTGCGCCCAGTGACGCAAAGCTGGAAGGAGCTTCGTTTTGGAGCTCCTCCTGGCGCTGTGGAAAGGGCGCCCCAGACGCCCTCATGTGGCACCAGCACCGCACCACTCCATTAGGAGGCAGCACAGTCATGAAATGCAAATGGCGGCACCCATGTGTATAGGGTGCTGCCATTTTGTACATACTAGGGTTAGGGCATCCGGAAGGGACGCCCTTTCTTAACCCTAGTATGTACCTAGTACGTACTTTTTGCCCATGTGTAACGGGCCTTAGAAAGAGTGACCCAAAGTGGTGATGAATGAACTGGATAGCTCAGTGGGGCACCCATGCAGACAGTAGCTGGGGCATGGAAATGGAGAGGTCTGGATCTTCCTAGAAGATTCAGATCAACAGGTAATTTTTTAAAATTTGCATTAAGGCTGTTAACCCCCGGTTCTGGTACAGAACATGCAATTCATCATCCAGACTGTCCACACCAGAATTGGGGTTTGGAATTTGCATCATCCAAACAGGACAGGTGGAGTCTCCTCCTTTGTAGGTTTTCAAACAAAGCTGTATGGGCATCTGCCACAGGGAATACTTGGATTGTGTCTTCCTGCATGGGGTTGGACTGGATGACCAATGGGATCACTTCCAACTCTAGGCTTCTATGATTCTAGGACAATACCAGAACAGGGGTTGGGGGAATGGGCCTTTTGGTCCGTGCAAAAAAGACCCAAATCATGTGTCTCCTATCTTTATATTTTTGCATATGATTTTCCCTACATGAATGTAATACCTTACATTCATTCCTATTGACATTCACTCTGTTAAGTTATGGTCTAATTCTGCAATCTGTTCAGGCCAACTTGAATCTCAGCCTGTCCCCTTCTACTCTGTAAGGAGGCATATATACTTATGGCACATCTATGTACCCAGACTGCCCAGTGCACAAAGGGAAGCCTGAAGTTTGTTGTGCCTAGCGATGGAGAATTTATCTCTTGTGAGCAGAACAGAAGTTGGACTTGCTCCTGAGATGAAGACTCTCTTGGGGATGATCTTTAAATCTCATATCTGCCTTTGACTTTTGATGAGAGGGAGCAGACCCACAGTCTCCTCCAAGACCAGGATGAGTGCACACATTTATGTGAGTCAATGGGATCAGCCCTTTTGCTGTTTTCCTGTCTCCAGTCCTGGATTACAGTTGTCTCCCTCTTCAGGGTGACCAGATGTCCTAACTGCAAAGGAGTACAATTCACCACAAAATGTAGGATATTCAAGAAAAATGTAGGGAATTGCAAAATAAAAGCTAAAAACAGTAATACAAATGTAAATTCAAGCTTTTTACTGATGCTCAAAATGGAGGACATTTTGAAATTCCTCTTGGACGGAAGGTTGAAATGTAGGACATGGCCGGGGAAAGGAGGGTATCCGGTCACCCTGCTCCCTCTTTTCTCATGCCTTGCTCTGCATGTCTGATTATAATGTATCTTGGGGGGGGGGGGGTTGACCTCAACTAAGGTCTCCCCGAACACTTCCAAATGATTTCTCTCGACTCAAAACGTTCTGGTTGCCGTTGGTGTGGGTTTCTTCTTCCTGCTGCAATCTGTAGCTGCCAAATTAATGTTAAAAACTAAACTGATAAATGATGCTCTGGGGAGTTAAAAAAATTAGAAAGGAAGGGAAAAAGCAAAAGACTCCAGCTGAGATTAATTTTCAGTGTCCTTTCTTGAGGAGGGTTTGTAGGATGTGCTCAGCATTACAGAGAGATGCCAAAATAGGCGCTTAAAGAAAAGAAGCCAAATCATGCATTAAAATATGTCTTGTCTCTCCCCCCCCCCCCCCACTACCACTCTCTCCTAAAGTAGGAATTGTTTCTTGTACTTGATCATTAAGGGTGATAGCTTGGGGCAGCCAAGATGAGGGCATGGGCACTGCCAATTCCATCACTCAGTCTAAATGGTTGACTGCCAGTCTTAATTCTGATTGAGTTCCTGTTTGGATACAGGAGTGCACTAGGGGGGTGCAGGGAGTTCAGACCACGTCAAGGTGACACCCTTAAGAGGGTGACACCACTGCTCCTCAAACATTTGCCTTTGGGAAAAAAAGGGGCTGTGACATTTGCCTGTGTCCCTTTAAAATGCTGAAAAGATGGAGTGAGTGGGACAAAGCTGAGTGGGAGGAGATTTTTTTTAAATTAAAAATTAAAATTTATTTTTTTAAAAAAATTAAAATTTAAAATTTAATTTTTAGATTTTTAAAATAAAAAATCTTTTAAAAGTCTTTAAAAAACATCACATCTTACCAATTTTTCACTTTAACCCCATATAACTATGTGCATGTAAATACATTTAGGCTGTGTGCATGATATTGTAATTCAAAGGTGTGATTTTCATTTTTGTTGTTGTTGCTGTGTGCCTTCAAGTCACTGTCAACTCATGGCAACACTAAGGTGAACCTAATATGGGGTTTTCTGCAGCTGAGAGGGTGAGACTCACCTGAGGTCACCCAGAAGGTTTCCATGGCCAAGTGTGGATTTGAACCCAGATCTCCAGAGTTCTTGTCCTATGCTCAAACCACTACACCACACTAGAATCATAGAATCATAGAGTTGGAAGAGACCACAAGGGCCATCCAGTCCAACCCCCTGCCATGCAGGAAATCACAATCAAAGCATCCCCCGACAGATGGCCATCCAGCCTCTGCTTGAAGACCTCCAAGGAAGGAGACTCCACTACACTCCGAGGAAGTTTGTTCCACTGTCGAACAGCCCTTACTCTCAGGAAGTTCCTCCTAATGTTGAGGTGGAATCTTTTTTCCTGTAGTTTGCATCCATTGCTCCAGGTCCTAGTCTCTGGAGCAGCAGAAAACAAGCTTGCTCCCTCCTCAATATGACATCCCTTTAAATATTTGAACAGGGCTATCATATCACCTCTTAACCTTCTCTTCTCCAGGCTAAACATCCCCAGCTCCCTGAGTCGTTCCTCATAGGGCAAGGTTTCTAGATGTTTATTTCCCAACTATCACTGTTACATTCAGTGATATATGGGAATTACAATTTATGAGCAACACTAGTACAGAGAACCTTACTAAGCATTCTGTATGGTGTGATATGAGAGAATGTCAATGGCGGTAGGATGAATTACCACACCAGGTGATGCCAACCCTAGTGAAACCACTGCTTGGATGGCTGACAACATTAATGTACCCACGAAACCAACTCATGGATGCTTTGAGTATTCATATATTTTGGAGTGCCTCCACCTGTATTTCCCTGCGTCAGGTCTTTTGAAAGGGACCCCCCTCCCCCCTTGTGTCCTTCCAATGGAATCAATGCACTGTAGAGCAATATGGGAGCAGGGTCTTCTCTGCTATGGCACCTCATTTCTGGAATGCCTTCTCCTTGGAATCAATGTTCGCACTGATGTTGATTTCAGTCTGTGGACATTAAAGCCTAACTGATTTATTATTGTTTTTTAATGAGCACATGTTTTCAAACTATGTTAAGCTTTAAAGTCTGTTAACAATATGCAAAGGGATTGTGCAGCACCTTTCAGACTAACTGTGTGAAAGAAGTTGTAATGTGAGCTTTTTTAGATGTAGATATACTTCCTAAAGATGCCTTGTTGACCTTGTTAGATGCTTTGTTGTTGTTGTGTTTAATTCATTTTTATATTGATCAAACTGTTTTTCATCTGGAAATGTTTTAAATTGTTTGCCTTGTACAATGCCTTGAGATTTTGTGATAAAAGGTGGGATAGAAGTGTTTTAATGAAATAAATAATATTGTAAAATTAACAAGGCACTGCCAGTAGAAAAGAATAGGGGAAAACAAAATGGTTCCCAACTGAGAAAGGGGTCAGGAAAGGTTACATACTATCACCCTATTTGATGAAATTTTATGCAGAAAATTTCATATGCAGAGCAGGTTCAAACTCAGAGGTAGGATGAGTGAAGATCGGCGGAAGAAACATTAACAACCTAAGATATGCAGAGAACACAATATTATTAGCAGAAACCAACAAGGACCCCGAGCAATTACTGAAAAAGCAAGAGTCATCAAGTCTGGCACCCTTCAAGGCAATATTCCACTGCTGAAAAGCTCTTACTTTCAGGAAGTTCTTCCTAATGTTTAGGTGGAACTTTTCTTGTAGCTTCAACCCATTGCTCCATGTCCTAATCTGTGGAGCAGCAGAAAACAAGCTTGCTCCCTCCTCAGTATGACATCCCTTCAAGTATTTAAACAGGGTTATCATATCTTATCACCTCTTCTCCAGGCTAAACAGACCCAGCTCCCTAAACCTCTCCTCATAGGGCTTGGTGGTTTCCAGACCTTTCACCATTTGTTTGCCATCCTCTGTACATGATCCATCTTGTGCACATCCTTTCCGAATAGTGGTGCCACGAAATGGACACAATATTCCAGGTGAGGCCTGACCAAAGCAGAATAGAGTGGTACTACGACTTCCCTTGATCTAGACCCTGCACTCCTATTGATGCAGCCTAGAATCACTTTGGCTTTGGGATGGGGGCAGGTTCATATGAAAAGGTTCAGTTTTTTGATCACTTGAAACCAAGCCTTCTGCATGAATTTTCCCGAAGCATCTGGAAACAGGATGCAGGATTAGACCCATCAAACTTGCGGCCCATTTTTACGCTGTAAGGAACTGGGAATATTCGGTTTCTGCCCCCCCCCCCCGAATCCCTCCGGAAGCAAGTGCTGACTACCAATCGGTATTTTAACCCTGAATGCCCTCTTGGAGAAATCAGGTTAAAATGAAGGTGCCTTGCTGTCAATCAAATTTAGTTCCGCGTTCGTTTCCTGCACTCATTGGGCAATCGGGAGTGTGCTTCCTCCCTCCTTTTTTTAAAAAAAAAACCAGGCGCCACTATGCACATATTTTGTCAAATTTAAAAACCTCCTCTGTGTGTGTGTGTGTGTTGTGGGTATTTGGGTCAGTGCAGGTTATGATCTTCCCTTGGCCCCGTTTCCAACCCCAAAATGCAAGCTAATGCCCTCTCTGCATCCTGCATCCTCCCTCCTTGCCACCCCAGAATGCCTCATACACATGTAATAATAATAATAATAATAATAATAATAATAATAATAAATTCATCACCTCAGAATGCCAGAAAAGGATGCCATGCATTCTTTGCTTTCCCTCAGCTACCCCTGAATTCCTTAGAGACAGTAACAAAAGCATTCTGTATCAATTTGCCAAATTGGAAAGAGAAACGTTGTAACATTTGCATTGTAGCATTTGCAAAGGAAAAAAGCCTCATTCAAAGTGCCCTTTGCAGCATTTCCTTAATGCAAAAAACATGTGCATAGTTTGTCAAAAATAATTAAAAAAAAAAAAGAGAGAGAGAGAGAGAAAGCTGCCTGGTGCGAGCTCTGTCCTGTGGCCTCCCTCTGACCTGCCCTGAACTGACCCTTCATCCTGCTCCTTCCTTCTCCTCCTCCTGCTCCATTACAGAATGCCCTCCATGGCTCCCTTCTTCCCCCGTGGCTCCTTCATCCTCCTCCTCCTCCATCTCCATCACTCTTGGCACCCTTTTGCCAGTTCCCCCCTCTGCCCTCCCTCTGACGCCCTTTGCATCCCCTGTCAGCCACCCCGATTTCCCTTTTTTGCATCCTTCCTCCAGCTCCTTCCTCCTCCTCCTTCTCCAATGAAAGGGAGGGAATGCTCTGCCCACTGCCCTCCCTCTGACCTAAATCCCTCCCCTGAACTTGCCCCGATCATGATCGGGGACAAGTTCATATTCGCCGAACCTGGGTTTTTCCAAAAGAGACGGTTTTTACCCCGATTCCAAATGACCCGCACTAAGAGGCATTTGCCCCGAAATGGTTGTGCATGCCTCACATTCAATTGTGAGAGATTCGGGGCAAATATGAACTTGACATGGATAATTCAGTTCCTGATCCAGGGTAAAAGGTAGTCTGAATGGTCCCTTGATCAGATCCAGCCACCAAGTTCATCTTACACTCCCTGGACCAGTAGCAAAGGGAACATCGCTTGTCTTGACCTTGCAATAACTAAAAGGTAAAGGATGAGGCCCATAGTGGTTATTACTGGCATGGCAGGATTGGGTCCCTGGTTGCACTCAAGCACCTCTTCATTTGTGATTCTCTCAAAAGCTCTAATTGCTTATTTACATTAAACCTCCAAGGCCTCTAATGAGTTGAGCTAATTTAGATCCAGCAGAAATAGTGTGCCTAAAATCTATTAGGTGGATTGTGAAGGCAATTTGAGCTTGAAATGGCAGGTGCTAAAATGTTGGGGTTGGCAGGGGCACCATCTGTAGAAATCACAGGCTCTCCCCGCTCCCTTTGTGCCCATGCCACCCCAGCAGAGCAGGCTGAGGACTCCACTGCTAGGAGCACAGTGAATTGGCTCAAAGAGAGCTCTACAAGGTGCTGAACCAGCTCCCACAAAAAACAGGATTGACACTTTTGAATAGTTTTTTTTTTAAGTTCACACTGAAACTCAGAGCAGATTCACTTTCCAACTGACTTGGAAGCCACCCAGGGATGTAGCTATAGGGAAGGCAAAGCAAGTCCATTGCCCCACATGAGAATTCTGCCTCCCAAAAAATGGTTCTTCATTCCCCAAATTTCTAGCATTGCAGAGAGTTAGTCAATGAAAATAATTCATACCTAGAACCCTTATATTTGCTGTGTTTGCATTCCCTTGGTATCACTTTGCTTGGCCCCCTTTTTTTGGGAGAGGAACAGGAGATGCCTAAACTGCATTTCTGAATGTTCAACTGAAGTTTTATGTACCTGCAATGCAAGAAATTGAGGTATTGTAGGAACATTTCATGCGGACAGATAATTCTTATGTGGGCAATTTTGTTCCTACCCTCCACAGTTAATTTCCAGAAGTCACCCATCTTCCTTGGCTTCTTTGGAAAGTAATGCTGTGGTCCTTTCAAAAAACTGAATCCCATTTGCTGTTGTTAACTGCCTTCAAGTTGACTCATGGAGGCCCTATGGATGAGACATCTCCAAAAACCTCTATCCTGCACTGCTCTGCTCAAGTCCTGTAGGTTCAGGCCACTGGCTTCTACAGAGTCTTCCTCTCTTTGTCCTGCCTTCTATCTTTCCTAGCATTATTGTATTTTCTAATGAGTCCTGCCGTCTCATGATGGGGCCAAAGCATGACAGCCTCAACCAAGTTACAGTACAGACTGACCAAAAGTGCTGATGTCAGGGTGGAGTAGGGGCATGGCAACCACATGCCACATATCCTGACTCTGCCCCCAAAACGGTGTAATGCTGCTTGCCCAACCAGATAGCAGGCAGCATCACAACATTTCAGCGGTGCAGAGTTTGTACATGCTGCACTGAAAAAACACGGAAGAGCCACGGCGGCAGAAAAGGCAGCTTTTTTCCACTCCAAAAAAGGAGTGGCATTTTACCACTTCTTTTGGGTCTGGAAAAATACCCAGTGTGAGTTTGTTGCCACCCCAATCTGGCACTCAAAGAAGTGGCAGTAAGCTGCCCCTTACCTGTCTGTTTTGCCCCTTAGTCATCTTGGTTTCCAGGGAGAATTCAGTCTTGATCTGTTCTAGAACCAATTTATTTGACTTCTTGGCTATACATGGTATTCATAGCACTCTTCTCCAGCACCACCTCTCAAATGAATTAATTTTCTTTCTACCAGCTTTCTTCACTGTTCAGCTTTCACATATATACATGGTGGTGGGGAATATGATGTACTGGACTATCCTTACTTTGGTGTTCAGAGTTATATCCTCGTACTTTAGGATCTTGTCCAGTTCTTTCATAGCTTCCCTTCCCATTCCTAGCTTTCTTCTGATTTCTTGACTTCAATCTCCATTCTGATCAATGATTGATCCAAGGTATGGGAAATCTTTAACTATTTCAATGTCATTGTTTTCTAGACTGAATGTATGTAAGTCCTCCATGGTCATTATTTTTCTTTTATAGATGTTTAATATTAAACTTGCCTTTGCACTTCCTTCTTTGACTTTGTTTAGTAATTGTTCCAAGTCTTCATTGTTTTCAGCTAGCAGTGGTGTATTTAAATCTTTTATTCCAAGTCTCGTCAAGTCTCAAGTCTCAGCTGTCATGTCTTGAATCTAAGTCCTTGCAAGATACTTTCAAGTCAAATCTCAGGTCTCTACCTTTAACTCTCAAGTCAAGTTTCAAATCTTTGTAAGATACTTTCAAGTCATGTCTCAAGTCTCATGTCTGGGAGCCATCTTTAACAGAAAAAGAGGTGGTGGTGTACCTGGGGCATGGTGCAGTATGTATATGTAGAAAATCAAGAAAGTGCAAAAAGCTGGAGGATAGACTGGATCCTTCTAAAGTTCTTTTATTTCCTAGGAACAGTAGCAGACAAGACTTGAGCACAGGGACTGCAAATGTGTTAGGCAATGAGCTACTGAGATCTACTTGGCAGCCTTTCCCTGCTGCATATTGGAGAAGCCTTGACAACCAGTTTTAAAGGGATTGTCCTCCTGCCTCAAGCAGCCAACTGCCTAACACATTTGCTATCCTTTTCCCTTCTGAGAAACAAATATGCTCTGAGCTCTGGAGGCAAGTCTTGTCTGTTGCTGCTTGTAGGAAAAAAGAACTTTAGAAGGATCCAGCCTATCATCCTATTTTGCAGCAAAGACAGGTTGCTGCTTCTAGCCCTGCTTAAATACTTAAAGGGATGCCATACTGAGGAGGGAGCAAGCTTGTTTTCTGCTGCTCCAGAGACTAGGACCTGGAACAATGGATGCAAGCTCCAGGAACAGAGATTCCACCTCAACATTTGGAGGAACTTCCTGACAGTAAGGGCTGTTCGACAGTGGAACAAACTCCTTCCTCGGAGTGTAGTGGAGTCTCCCTCCTTGGAGGTCTTTAAACAGAGGCTGGATGGCCATCTATTGGAGATGCTTTGCTTGAGAGTTCCTGCATGGCAGGAGGTTGGAGTGGATGGCCCTTGTGGTCTCTTCCACTCTATGATTCTATGAATATCAAGTCAGTAACCAAAATAAAATAAAAAAATACAAGTCAGAAGTCAAGGCAATACGTCATTTATGTGGAGTCAAGTCCAAGTCAAGTCATTGAAGGAACTTAAATTCAACTTAAGTCTAAGTTAATCTACTCAATTCTGTATCACTGGTAGCTAGTAGTATGGTGTCACTTGTCCATATCTCTGAGTAAGCATATTTAAGTTTAGATTAAGTTCATACTATAACCTGGAGTGGATTTGCTGTCCTCCCGACATTGGAGCCACCAGCTGCTAGCACACCAGAGAGGTAAATACACACACTGAAACAATAAAATGTTCAAACTGGAAAGAAAAAAGAAAAGCCTTAGATGATTCATTTGCTCCATTTCCTACAATGCTGTTGAAATAAATTTTGAGAGTTAGCATCTCATATCCTGAATCACACGTGTTCCCAGTGCTATTTACAGAGCAGCTGGGGCACTATCCCATTTATTATTCATCCTTTTATTTTTATTTTATTTTTTTAAAAATTTCTCAATTTCCTCGCTCATCCATCTCAAGAGTGGCTTATGCTAACACAGAAACACTTAAGGAAATGCTAATGTCAGGAGCAAAGTAAAACCCATTTCAGAAAACAATTAAACTAGAAGAGCGGTAATTAAAAAAAGATACAGAAATTCAATGGAACAGCAGGTTTTAAACCCAGATTGAGATAGAGACTAATCCTATAACTAACTGCAGGCTGGCTCAAAGGTTTTAGGAGGTGTGCTAACTGGTAAGTGCTATTCACCTGCAGGAGCAGAGAGTCTTAAAGCCCAAAAGTATTGATTGATTGATTTGATTTGATTTGATTTGATTTGATTTGATTTATATTCCTGACATGGACCTAAAATGGCTTCCAACAAAGATAAAAAAAGGTGTGCATCTGAAAAACTAAGTTGGCATCCTGCTGTTTTATCCACTTGCAAGTCCCCTTCTACATGCTAGTTGTACTTTTCTGGCCAATGTGTACACATTCCTCAACTGTCTAGTTTGGCAGGGATGGTCCTGATTAATCCTCTCTACTCCCACTGTTTTCAGCTGCCTTTAAAATATCCTGGGGGCTGTACAGATGAGAAAAAAGGGCCAACCGCACGGCAACGATCTGCTCCAAAAAGGAGCTGTGAAATGCAGCTTCTTTCTGTGCGGCTGCCAAGGAGCATTTAGAACCCTGGAGAGGCGCGATGACATCTCTTGTGCGCTGCACCATTTGGACGTAAGCACACAAAGGATGTCATTGGTGTACGTGCCATCTGAATATGTGTGTGGACAAAATGGCAGCGGGAGAACGTGGAGCATGCAGACGCTCTGTCCTCCTGAGCTCTAATTTTGGCCCCATGCCACCGTAAAGCAGCAGTCCATAGAGGGCCCTGGTTTCTTTCTTTGCTTTCCATTTTCCCCCTTTTCCCTCAGCCTATTTCAACTGCTGCAGACTGAGTTCAATGTGCAAAAGCAGTTTTCACTCCATTAACTCAGCAGCACGGAGAGGAGAGGATGGGCAGAAACTTCCCTTCCCAGTAGGCTCATGCAAAAGCAAACTGTTGCAGCCTCTCCTAGCTTATTTATTCTTCCATATTCATAACATTTGCCATCCCTACCACACTCTGATGTTCCTTGGCTACACATGTCCTAGTTTTCATCTGTGAAATTTTGGAGGGTATAGGTGCAATGGCCATCTTCAATTCACAACTGTATAATGAATAAACAAAGGAATAAATAGAGTTCTGCAACTCCAGCTGTTACACATGTGTTAGTTCATTTTTGTTGGGTTAGAGCTATTCACCAGTGCTTTCAGCATCCCCCTGGGTTCAGTCGGATTGCAGAAATGGTAAGCATATTTGTGCACATGCAGATGGTTGCACAATGTCAGTATTTAGAGGAAGGGTGAAGTAACCTGAATGTACATGAAAGCATATGTTGTAGGGCCGCAGCCCTAATGAAGAAGTAAAGCAAAAGAGAAAAAAACTGTCCCATTGAGACAATGTAAAAGCATATATATATATATATATATATCAGTAGAAATAAAAATATAGCACACAGACCTTATAGTTCAATTATCCTTCTGCATCACATACTAATGCCCTATTTGTTCAGTCTCTATGCAGAAAATATCATAATGTACTTGCTATTGGCTCTCTTTTTTTCTCTTCCAAATTTGACAGCTATAAATTCTCTGGATAATTTCATTTTATTTCACTCCCCTCCCACAAAATAGCCATCTTTGTCTGTTCGTGCAAATAATAAATGCTTTCCCATCACTGGCCATTAACCCTTGGCAAACAAAGGGCCAAAGGCATTTCAGTCTTTGGAGCAGCAGAAAACAAGCTTGCTTCATCCTCAATATAGCATCCCTTCCAATATCTAAACATGACTATCATGTCACCTTTTAACCTTCTCTTCCCCAGGGTAAACCTGCCCAGCTCCCTAAGTTGTCCCTCATAGGGCACGGCTTCCATGTGACCAATATGCATTAGAAGTGCCCAATGTGCCTGAAAGGTGTACGATGGCCATCAGAGCATTCTTGATGGTGTTTGGATCACATCATGTTGTCAATTCACCACGAGGATTTCATGGCATCTCGTATGAAATATATAAGAAAAATAGACTGTTGTGCAGAATCTCACCCAGTATTTTTCTTTTGTGTGCAAACCTTCTTGAAATGGAAGTGAGTTAGATACTCTTTTTCCATTTTCGGTGGGCAAACTGGGATGTGTTCATAAAATGCAACCTAACTGTGAAGGAATTATGATACTGTCCAAATTACTCATTAGTAGAATAGATCAGATTGGCAAAAAGAAGATAGAGATGCATTGAATTACCTGCTAAATATGGATGGAAGCAATCAAGAAGCAACAGCAACAAAGAATGAAAAACAAAGGGGGACTAGCCACCTGTTTTTCTGCCATTTAATGGAATGCCCCCCCCCTTCTCTCTGCCAGAACCATCAATGCAAACCTAGCTCTATAACTGTAAATCTCCTAAAACCATCCATTCTTGTTTATTTCCATCCATAAAATGTTGTTCTGTTTTCCACTTTGCCTGGACTCTGGCTTTTGCCTGCTATCATGCTGGACAGATGATACATGAGGCACCTTTAATTGAAACAATTTGCAGAGTTCTGTCCTGGCACCATAGATAGCGGTATCTTGTGAAACAACCAAGAAGTTGCTTGGGGAAAATATAATTGCTAAAAAGGGAGAGTGAGAAGCAATCTGGAATTAGTTCCTGACAGACAATCTTTTCCAAAGGCAGAAATGGTAACGGTAATGAAATCTCCCCAATGGATCCATCTGTAATTAATTTATGAAGCAAAGCCAAGGTTGCATTTGGAACACTGAGTGACGGATGCAGAGTAAAGATGCTGCTTCTAAGGCACACATGGTCTGTGAAAGTCCAAAGCTTTGTGTGGTCCTCACTTAAAGGACAGACCGGGGGGGGGGGGATCCTTTGCACAAGTTTTTGTTCATGGCCTTGTTTGTTCGCTCCTTTCTTTAGGTTTATAACTGGTGATATTTTCCAAGATTCATTAGAAAAGAAGATACTGTATTATTTAATAAAGTGGGAGGCAATAGGAAAAGAGAGAGACCATACTACAGCATGAAAGCCATAGCTACCCTGAGTTTGCAAGACCTGAGCAAGGCTTGGATGTTCTGGAGGTGTCGCTTTCATAGGAGTAAGATGAATTGAAGCCAGTTTAGCAGCAATTAACAACAACATTTCCAGGTTAGTGTTGTTTGTCTGATGTCTGTTGGCCAGTGAAGGCCTGGAACATTTGGACAATGGCTAGGAAGTGTTGGAATTTGGATGTTCCAGGATTTACTTGCCTACAGACAGCCTCCCAGTCTCAAATAGTTACCTACAGGAGGACATACATCATGTGTGGGAAAATGGGTACAAGACTATTGCACAAACCCAGATGCCAACTTTGCCCATGCATCTACTTGGGAAATGTCACCACAGGACCTAATCACATCTCCCAGGACATTAGAAGCACTTTGACGTGATGAACCTTTAATGTGATATATGCCATCCTCTGTCAACAATGCCCTGCAGCACTTTACACTGGACAAAAAAACTACTCTCTGTGCCAGAGGATAAACAGATGTAAATCAGACATTAGGAATGGGAATACACATAAACCAGTTACACAACACTTAAGTCTTCCTGGGCATTCCATCTCAGACCTCAGAACAGCAGTTCTTGGGGGCAGAAGACACACATAGATTCCAAAACAACAACAACAGCAGAATGGGAATATATCCCCAAACTTCAGTCCATCGACATTGGGCTGGACAGAGACAATGGCTTCCTGGCACACTAAATATATCACAGTGGGCCCTTGCGTTACGTACACTCAAGTCCACGTAAAGCTCGCTTGCATATAACGCGGGCGCACTGTATAACACTAGTTAACACCCCAGCCTCACGACACTTTTAGCCAGTTTTTACATCTCCTTTCTGGTTCCCAGCCAGCATCATACTACATTCCAATAACTTCCTCCATCATCCATATGGTAATCTATTCACCTCAGCTTTAGTAAACATCTTTCCTCCTGCCTTTGTCTCCCAACATGCCATCTTATCACCATACCCACAAGTTTTGAATTTCTATTGCTATACACACACACAAACAGCTCCTTAAAAGTTACAAAGGTTTGTTCCCAGGCACTTCACTCCATAGATTGGAGGAAGTAGACTTAAGTCTATGAAAACTTGTACTGTACTATAAACTTTGTCTCAAAAGTGCTACAAATTCCCTTTGCATTTCCAAGATGAGTCATTCTTTTGCTTAAGGTTTCAGATCCTTTGTTTCCCTGTCCCCAATCTTTATTACCATTGTCCATGCACACATTGATGACAGACAGAGAGTAAGAAATCTCAACATGCTTGACTGAGATCTCACACCAAGGAAAAAGAGTGCCGCCTTGAGTCCCTATATCAGGAAAAAGGAGGATATAAGAAAATAAAATAATAAAAATAATAATTTACAACCCCAGACATATGCACTGGTTGTGCAATGCTGCCATGTTAGTGAATTGTGAAATTGTGTGTCGTGTCCCTCTTTGAGAGTTCATGTTTCTCAGAAGACGAAGCAGACATACCACAGCCAAACCAGATTCCTCATATCCAGAAGAAAGACCTCCAGTCCCCGAGAAAAGGCAAAAGCTTTAACCCTCTCCTGAAGATGGAGTGAAAGTCTGTGCACATCCAGCTGTGAAATACACTCTTGAAATACTGCCTGATCTATGGATGTGGCTGAGCTGGTTGGCTTTATAAGGTGGGAACTTCCTCCAGTCAAATTAATGGGAGCAAACTTTCAGTTAACCTCTCAGCTTTGCTTGGCTACTGTGAATACTTGATTTATGACTGTTGGACATTTGCTACTACCTCCAAGTCTCTTTTGATTTACAGCGTCTGACCCTGGACTGTTTGACATTGGATACCTCTTATTGCTATGGCTTCTGAACTTTGGGCACTCTGGATTCTAGTTCAGCATGAGACCAGGACATTGTGGAACTAAATGTGCATGCATGTGCATCAATGTACAACCAAACATGATGGAAACACATATGCAACTCCGTTTCAATGGCCCTGAGCTGAATACATTCCACACTGGCTAAAAATATCCAATCACTTCCATAGGGCAATGTAGGCATGTATGAAACACCATTACTTTGTGTATATCATTGGAATGGGATAGATTTGTGTTCTTGTTTTTTCCAATGCTTAAGGGCATCCACTATTCAAGAATCATTATATAATGTGAGATCATGAGGCATGTGTACCATTGATCCCACTTGAGATGGCTTTTTATTGCAGTGTCTTATCAGTTTACATGTATATGCTGATGTGTATGGTTGAGAAGACAAAGGAAAGGGGAAATGTATGCAGGTTGACAGAAAGAAATGCAATAAGTATATACGAGTTGAAGAATCCATTCTGGAAATCCTTCTAGTGAAATCGGAATCATGGTGAAGAATACAAAACAGGGTGAGTCCCTGGAACAAAAAATAAAGAAACAGGCAAGGTAGATATCTAGCTGCTGTTGCTAGCAGCCCAATTTCAAGGAAAAGCCAAGGTATACATAAGGTTATGAATATGGTGCAGGAGGAGAGTTGTACAAATGGTGTGGGACTCCCCAAAAGGCAACAATGCTATAGCACTATGATTACACTTTTACTACTATGGCTTTTTTTCTGCTGTTAAGGGAGGAACATTTAGAATTTTGTAATGGATGATGGGATATGCTACACAGTTGGTGATTATGGTGTTTATCATCTTTGGAGCTGGTGATTGAGCAAATGTAAGGGGAGGAAATATGCACTGTATAGGGTCAATTCATTTGGTACAAAGAGGAAAGAAATGGTATTCTTGGAAAGAGGAATGTCTTGCTTTAAAGTGGAATGGGGTGCAAGCATGCAAAAATGTTTGAATTGTTTGTGCTTTTAATATACTGTGTGACCAACAAGTGCTTCAGTCCTTATAATATCACTGTGTTGTGAACAGCTTTAGTTTTCTGCATAAAGTTTTCTGAACCTGTTGAAGCTTATGTTCCTGAACTGAAGTCAGCCAGTACATGACAGTGTAGTTTGGGCAAGGCCAGTGATTTATATTCTTTACACCAATAGGTAAGAAGATCCATGTCTTAATGAACACAAAGTTGGCACCAAAGTGAGAAATCACCTGGTTTCTGAGAAGATGGGTGAGAAGCTGGGGTCCACTGAAGGTCTCAGTTGGGATCAAGCAAACAACATATCCAAGGTGAAGTTATATGTTTTGGTCAATCATTGGCCAAAAGATGCCATTGTGGCTTAACCTTTAATGTTAAAGGAGTGGAATGTGACACCATTTGTGTTGAATTGGCAAGGAACAGAGTTAATGATAGTTTTGCAACACCAGGACTTGTACTTGTATTACAATCTGGTAATAATGTATGTAAAACAACCAGGGAGTGGGGTAGCATGACGGGAAAATAAAGGGCAGATATATTTAAGATATGAAAGGTGTTGGGGGGTGGGGGCAAAATCTCAAGCAGATGTCTTGAACTTGAATAAGTGGAGAGTGGTAGAGTCTCCTTCTTTGGAGGCTTTCCAACAGAATCTGGATGGCCATCTCCAGAAGTGCTTTGATTGTGTCCTCCTACATTGCAGAAGGGACCCTCTGGGGGTCCCTTCTGGCTTTCAGATTCTATGATTCTATGAGTTTATTTCTCTTACCTAGAATGATCTCATGCACAAATACAGTCAGATTTGTGGGTTAGCAGGGGTCACGGCAGGAAGTTTTCTACTGGCAACAAAGTGACCTTGACAATGTTCCGCAATCTAAGCTCCAGGGTGCTTTTTCTGCAAAAAAAAGTCTGAGTTCAAGTCACATGGATTTGGTGCCTGATGCCCTAACAACCCCACGTTATTACTGTTATTATTTTTCACAAGGAGCTCAGGAACACTCCTTATCAGCAACGGGAAGAAACACAGCCTGGTGGGAACAGAAACCTATGAAGATCCTATAATTTTTTAACAATGTTGCCCCTTCAGCTAGGTTGGCTTTCTTTCCTACTCCTGAAAACCGGATGTCTCCATGTGACATTTTTCCAGGTAATGTTTGCTTTTGGAAGTGTGCATCCCTTTGACTTGTCTAGTTTTGACTCTGCGGGCATCCCTTTATCGGGGTGGGAATTTTGATTAGCACTGTTGATTGGAATTGCTGCATTGAAGGCACTCACAAAGAGATACCCACCATCTAAGGAATGACAACTAAATGGCTGGAATCATGTCAGTTAAACCCAACTGGAGGAGGAGTTGTTGTTGCTGTATGCCTTCAAGTCATTTTCGACTTACAGCAACCCTAAGGCGAACCAATCGTAGGATTTTCTTGACAAGATTTGTTCAGAGCAGGTTTGCCATTGCCTTCCCCTGAGGCTGAGAGAGTGTGACTTGCCCAAGGTCACCCAGTGGGTTTCATGGCCAACAGGGAATAAAACCCTGGTTTCCAGAGTTCAGCACTCAAGCCATTCCGGATTAGACCCAGTTGAATCAGTTCTTGAACCATCAATGAAAACATAAGTAAATCCAGCTGATTTAATGACTCTGCTCCCGTTGGGACTAAGAGAATGATGTAGACAATTATATCATTTATTTATTCATTAAAATATTCATATCCAATGTGATACTCCAGAAGCTCAGCATTGTGTACCATAACATCAATTTAATTGGGGAAAAAATTAACAGTAAAATATACAGTCTGCCCTTGGCTTACATGGGGAATCCGTTCCGGACCCCCCTGCGTAAGCCAAATACCGTATGCGCTCAAGCCCCATTCAAGTTTGAATGGGATGGCTGCCCCTTGTGCCCTGCGTGCTCCCGCGCGGCTTTCAACATATGCTGAAAGCTGCATATAGCGCGCCTGCATGTGACGCAGGTGCACTGTAATTTGCATTCTAAAAACCAGAATAAACTACATAACACATTTCTAAAAAGTTTAAACCATGTACATGTTGTTGTTATTGTTGTTCCTATGTTCTGTCAAGTACAAATTCTGGGTTTTTCTTGGCAGTATTTGTTCAGAGTATTGTATTGTATTTGTATTGTTTGTAAACTGCCGTGATCGTGGGAACGGCGGTATAGAAATAAAATTTCAATCAATCAATCAAAAGATTTATTCAAAGAAGGTTTGCCATTGCCTTCCTCTTAGGCTGACATAATGTGTGCTACCCAGTGACTTTCTATATCTGAGTGGGGATTTGAACCTGGGTCTCCTGAATCCTAGTCCAACCCTCTATCATTTAATTCATTTCTTGTAAATGTAGCTGGTGGTCAGGATAGGGATGTGTTGAGCTCATGATGTATCTCTTGGACTCGTAGAGATGGTTTTTCCAGTTCCTTTCTCTGAAATATAGGCTCTAGTGCCAGAGTTTTGTAAGCAATCTCCCAGCCAAGTGCTAACCAGGGCTGACTCTGCTTAGCTTCCAGGACCAGATGGAATCTGGTGCCTTGGAAGTATTTATACTGTGTTTTTATGTGTGTGCCTTCAAATTGATCTATGGTAACTGCATAATTTTTCATTGGGTTTTCTTGGGCAAGCGAGACTCAGAGGTGGTTTTCCCAGTTCTTTCCTCTTAAATGAAGCCTACAGTACCTGGTATTCCTTGGCAGTCTCTCATCCAAGTTCTAACCAGGCCTGACCTTGCTTAGCTTCCAAGACCAGATAGGATCTGGCGCCTTTAGGATATTTATATTGTGTGTTTATGTGTGTCCCTGTGAGTTGTCTGCTGACTTATGGTGACCTCATGGATTCCATGATTTTCTTAGGCAAGGGCCTCATTCCCACTACCTTTTAAACTGGATCACAATTCATTAGAACTGGTTCAAGTGACCCTGGTTCCCACTTAAATTGAATCACTGAAGCAATTCAGTGAGGGGCCCATGCACCAGACCCCTTTAACCGATGTCTTTTTGATGCTGATTTTTTCCATGTCTTTTTCAATAAACCGATTCTTTGCAAGTGTGAACCAGATGCGGATTGGAATTGATTTAAATTTGCTTTTTGGCCAGCTGGAGTGGGTCCATTTTGAATTGATTCATGCATGAATGTGAACCACAAGTGGATTATTTTAGAGGGGGGAAAATGAGACCAGGGCAAATGTAGTGGAAACCATGCTCCGCTGTCGAATCGATCCATCAATTCAGATCGCACCCCAATTTACAGGGGTACCCCGGGTTACGAATTTAATTCGTTCCGCCGCCGCTTTCGTAACCC